>NC_134406.1:249519701-249768126 GCF_038048845.1 Mixophyes fleayi
CTGCGGCCCCCAGCTCATTTGCTTTGTATTCTGTTGGGACTAAGCTCTGCCGCATTGGCCCCATCTCTTTATTTTATGCCCAATAAGTTTAATCTGCGGCAGTGGGTGTAGCTCAGTCATAAAACAGAACATAAGACTGAACTTGATATTATGCTTTGTCCAAAGCAGCCAACTTCCCATCACGTGACCTCCTGCGCACAACGCAGGGAGGTCACACAGCACCCCTGAGAGATCTGGGCCACGTCGTCTTTCACCTCTTCCCAATAATCCAGCCAGGGGGTCCCAGGTCTCTCTGCTACTCCCACTCAATGTGGTCATAAAATTAAACCTTAAACAGCAGGAAATGGGACAGCACGGTGGCTAAGTGGTTAGCACTTCTGCCTCACAGCGCTGGGGTCATGAGTTCAATTCAATAGGGGATACGTCCGTTGTACCACTAGCAATACCCCACACTAATTAAAACTTTCAATATTTCTAAGTGACTAATCCTTGTATTTGTATTCCATCTTTAAACAACTGTTCCTGATGCCCTCCTTATAAATACATTTTCTCCTTGGGTCCTCCATATAAATCCAATTGGCTCCGTTTAGCACATCTCTCATAGCTGCTTATAAACCAGGTGCTTAAACACACAGCTGTGCAGTGATCATGTAGTATCGGCTCACGCACATACACAAAGAACGCTGATTGCTGTAGACCACATACATGGTGTTGTATTCGTGTTTAACACTAGAAAACATTTAGATGCATTTCACATACATATGTTACTAGCATTTAGCTCAGTGTAGGCTTCCCTAAAGCGTTTACTACAAGTAAAAATAACATGGGCCTGAGTCATTAAGGGATGTAAAGCAAAAAAAAAAAGAAAATAAATCACTTTGCACCTGGCCAAAACCATGTTGCACTGGAGGGGGAGGTAGATGTAAAATGTGGGAACAGATTTTTAATTGGGGTAAGGCATGTTCTAGATCAAATTTAAATTTCAGTGTAAGGGGCATATTCAGTTGTTGGCGTTACAGCCAAATTTAACGTGCCCCGCGCACTATTACCGTCATTACGGTAATAGTGCGCGTAAATACCGGTATTACGGTACATTTCTCGTTGGATTTCAGCTCGCGGTTCAGGGAGCTGCGAGCTGAAATCTGGCTTACTATTACTGTAATAACAGTAATAGTTTTAACGCCGCGGGCATATTCAACAATTGAATATGCCCCTAAAAATTTATCAAGTATATTAAGTATTTGTGTGCTACATGACAAAAAAGTCAGTATGTGCAAAATAATGAATTAATTTGCACCCCTTGCATTGTAACATGGTTTGTCCAGTATCAAATTTACTCCTTTTTTGCCTTGGTCTCCTTAATGACTCAGGCCCAATGTGTTCTGAAAAAACTGAACACTGGTAACAGCAGTAGTGGGTATGGGGGACATACAGTAAAAAATGGTTTCTATTCCAATATCCATTAATATAAGTTTTACTAGCAATAAAAACACAAGTAAGACATACATGCCAACTTTCAAAACTTCTCATCTGAAACCTGGAACGCAAATGGAACACTACCAGCGTCGGACTGGCCCAGCGGGCTACCGGTAAAATCACCAGTAGGCCCGGCTACCTTATGGCCACACCCCCTTTTAGTTGTGGGCGGAGCTTACCTGGAGGCCCGTTGTCGGCATCCAGGGTACCCGCAGTCCTCTCCGCTGTCCCCGCTGCTGCAGATGACTGGCTGTCACTGACAGCCAGTCATCTTTCAAATACGATCGCAGCTGCGATCATGTGACCTGCCCCCTCCCCCTGTCAGCTGATGTTCCCGCCGAAGGGAGAAGGAGCAGAGAGGCTGCTTCAACATATGGGTAAGTAGACCATAATTAGTTTATTTCAACTTATACAATTGAAGGTGACCAAATAATATATAATTTATGGCAACAGGTTACCTGACAGCGTGTTGAATTTTAAAGGAAAATGTTATGAAAAACTCCAGTTGTTATCACCAAGATTATTAGATCCGTGGAATCACTGGACAAATGATAATGAATTCAAGAGGCCTACTGTTCTATTGTATTCAGTGTTCTTTGTTTACATTTAAAACAAACAAATGTTTTACATCTTTGTGATCATTTGCATTGGTTGGAATGGAAATATTTTTTTTCATTTCTCTTCTCTAGTTGTAACAGTTGAAGAGCCCCGGCCTGTCTATTGCTGAATTAGCTCTTCCGAAACTTCACTGAATTAATCACACCAAAGAGCTAACACGTAGGGGTGTATTCAATTGTTAGCGAAACGGGTGAAAATCCCGCGCTTAAAAAAATATTACCGTTAATACGGTAATTTGCGTGTAAATACCATTAATACGGTAATTTAATCGCTGGATTTCAGCTCGCAGCTCCATTCAGCGAGTAATTACCGTATTAACGGTAATATTTTTCCAGCGCGGGATTTTCACCCGTCTTGCTAACAATTGAATACCCCCCATAATGTTGTGTGTTACACACAGTATAAAATCTTCACTGAGTTCCGTAGCTTTGGAGGACTGAGGTAGCAGACATTTCTACTCATGTCATATGGTGCTAAGCCAGAAACTGTATGTTGTTCTTGTTTTCTGGGTATATCTTTGAAGCTATCTATATTAAATGTCTGGAAAATATCATTTATGTCCTTGTATGATCTTAAAATGATCTTATGTCTTCCTGTTGGCATTCACTTCTAGCTTAACTGTTAATATGTAAAAGTTCAACCTTTTGAACTTAAATCTCTAAGAGCTGTCAGGGAAATGACACATACATGATGTACTTGGTGCTGTTGGAAAATAATAGTAATAACACCAGTACAAATTATATGTAAAGTAACTCCTGTATCTGGTGTAGACCTCTGCAATCTGGATCTCCATGCGTGTGGTCACCTTAACAAAATAGTCAGTAAAGTAGACAAATTATTCTTCATTAGTGATTGAATAACTTTTATCTTGTCTCATTTACTGTAGTTTCCTATCAAAATAAAAATATCCACAAAAAACTGTACATATCATCTCAAAACTATAGTGAGGGGGGGCTGCACAGAGAACACTATAGGGAGAGGGTGATGGGACCTTTAATGCTGAGGTGGTTTGGGTCTATAATTGAATGTGGGGCTGAATGTGCGGAGGAGGGCTATCTATTAAATGTGAAAATTAATTATTTAATGCTAGGAATGGTCGTGGGAAATGGATGTATTAAACGTAAATGCTATTAATTTATTGCTGGGGCTGTTTGGAGGGAGGATAATAGATCTATTTATTAAATGGGAATACTATTAATTTAATGTTGAGGCTGGAGAGAGGCCTAATTATTAAATGTGGGTGCTGTTGATTTAATGGCAGGGATGGTTCGTGTTTCTAATTGTACCCATTATTTTTTCCAAATAGGGCCCTCAACATACCAGGATCCAAACAAGACGCAACTAAAGAAACCAGCAGCCACAGGTGGTAAAAGTGACAACAACAGGTAGGACAGTCTGTCAAATGATCTGAGTCTAGTGCAGGCTTGGCTAACCTGTGGTACTCCAGATGTTGTGAAACTATAAGTCCCAGCATACCCTTCCAGCAATAAGCTGCTATATATTGGCAAAGCATGCTGGGCCTTGTAGTTTCACAACACCTGGAGTGCCACAGGTTAGCCAATCCTGGTCTAGTGGGACAATCATGATTTTGGTGACTGTTCTGCCCAATCTAAGGGGCAGGTCAAGACTGTATTCTTTATACACACTGCATTCTTTATATACTACACTAAGGTGCTAGCTGTCCTTCATGGACTGACCACTCCCCCTTTAGTTTCTGGTCCTGCCTCTATGACTGGCCACACTCCCTCTGGTGGGCCCCTAGTGTTGCAGTCCCCCGGTGGGCCCTTCATGCCCCAGTCCGACACTGAACACTACTGAAATACCAAACAACTGTAACACTGGCAGTGGGTATGGAGACAACATAAACAGTGATTTTTAGTGTCAGACCCGTGTGCATGCATTTACTAGTGGAACTGGTGTAGTAAACACCAGTTGGTAGCCCACTGTGGGATAGGCTGGGGAGAAGATTCCCCCAGGGCAGCTGGCCCCTAGTATGAGCCCTAACTCTGAGCTGTGGTGTGTAGGGGGCACCCTAGTGTCTTTGATTTCCAGACATGGTTAGTATGAATGTGCAACTAAAGTATTGTACTAGGTTGCTTACACTGACAAAACACGTTTCATTATTGCTGTTATAGAACAAACAATAATTACAATACATAACTGGTTATGTCATGTTGCTGGAAGCATTAACCTAATTATTTTCTCCCAAAGTGCGTTGTTAATAACGCAGTAACCTGCACTACGATGACAGCACCTCTGTAATTTCTCATCAATGAAATAAAAACACCTGTTTTTATCCATTCACATTTAGGGATATAATTAAAGCGTTTCGTTAATGGGTGTCATATTCCTTTTTCCTGAGCTT
Organism: Mixophyes fleayi; assembly: GCF_038048845.1. Lineage (NCBI taxonomy): Eukaryota > Metazoa > Chordata > Amphibia > Anura > Limnodynastidae > Mixophyes > Mixophyes fleayi. The sequence goes on from NC_134406.1 coordinate 249,524,161, forward strand.
CGATTTCAAACCTACTGCCATCTCTTGAAAGGAAGTTTAATTCAAATGACAGATATGGACAAAGAGTCTTAGGACATATATGGACTCTGGAAGTGGGAGAATCACGGCTCAATCACAGCATTGTTTTTGGAATTTCCTGCAGTATAGGATGATACAGAAAAGAGAATCATCCAATCTAAACAGTTTTTGAAGATGATTAAAAAAGTTTTCATACTTTGTTGAATGTGATAACATGTCATATTCAGTAAAACTAGAAATGTGACTCAATAAATAAAGGTATTCGCATGCAAAAACAGTTTAACAAGACCATAATTCACAATATATAAGATTGGCCATTCCCGCACTCTGTGATGATAAAACCTATTCCATCTTCTGCCACCCTGACAGATGTCAAGCTTCCGTCATGAATGGCTGCATCTTTTTCAGAGGCGATGACTGTCATTTTATAACACAAACCAGTAAAATAGGTATAACCTTTATTTCAACCTGCTTATGTAAGCTTATTGTGTGTGTGGGCAAAATGCTGGAAATCCACATCTGCGGTGTATTTACAATACATAAGTACAAATCACCCTGCCAAACAGGCTCAGCCTGCAGCATCCATCTGTCACACAGACGAATGCATTTCCATGTTGTTAAACATCACTGGAAGGTCCACTTCAGCCGGGAGGCCGAATAATGATGTGGACACCTGTCCCCTGCCAGCAACCGGCTACTTATCACTACATCAAGACTTTCATTGAACATTAACATTTCTTAGGGGGCTGTAGTTTCTGGATAATAGCAGCAGAATGAATGACATATATTAAAGTGGATCTGTCACCAAGGCCTGTGCAGGCACCCATGTGTGGTCTGAAAATCCAGCCTATTAACTCACTAGGAACCTAGTGACGGAGGCATGAGGCATTGCAGGCATTCATCCCACAGAACCTGCCTCCTCTGTAGGGAAGTGATTGCCTAATTTAGTCGCCATGGCAAGTATGGTGACCCTTTGTGTAAAACAAAATACACTGTAATTCCTTTGGAGGGAAAGATTTTCCTTTGCTAGCAAATACCTCTCTCCTAAATTGTCCCTGTTTTGGGTGTGACGTACATATGGTGGATGCTCCTATAACACAAACAACGTGATGTGGTGCTACACCAAGCTGCTTCTGCATTGTATTTACAATCCTGAGCACAGGGAGGGGGCACAATGTAAATAACAAAGCAGGTGGGTGTGGTAGGATTTATGGCCACTGACAATACCGACACAATTTAGAGCAAATTAAAAACGATGACTATCAGAGCGACAACATGAAAATATCTACTCATCATATCACAGACAGGCAATGTTTCCTGCACGTTTAATTACCCCCACTGCGCTTTAAAGCGACAATGGGCGAACCACCGCCTGCATAATGTAATCCAGGCGATGGGTCTGGCCATTGCCGCTTTAAAAGCGCCGTTCTTACTGTAGATATTTGTAAAAGTCGCATTTTAGCTCTGGAAGTAATTAAACGTGCCTGAAACAGTGTCTGTCTGTGATATGGTTAGTAGAGATTTTCTGGTTGTCGCTCTGATAGTCATCGGTACTTTTTAGTCATTCTAAAGTTTGTCGGCATTGTCAGTGCCGATAAAATGACTCCCACCGAAGCAGGTGACCATGTACCAGTCAGGGGCACGTTTAGGTTACGTAGCGGGTAATCTGCCGATTTAATACACTGGAGAAAAAGAAAGCAAAAATGCAAAGATGATGCTGATTTTAATGTTTGAGGAATGATTTTACCATTAATTATATTGCAGTACATAAAACAAGTTAGCTATGGGTATGTTCTGAGCAAAAGGTTGGTCTTTAAATATGGTTTTTTTCCCTTATATTAAACCAACGGAGAGATAGATATACATATAAAAGCGGAAACCATATACAGCGATTCATGTATTTGTGTTCCTTAAATTCATTGGTAATTACATGTGTACAGCAATCCTGATTTTATTCCTGGACACATTTTACAGAACAACCGTTTATGTTTATAAACAAAACCAATCAGATTCCAGCTATCATATTGTAGAATTTACTAAATAATCATAGCTAGAATCTGATTGGTTGCTACAGGCAACATCTCCACTTTTCTAACCTGTCGGAAAGTTACAGATTGATAAATTTATCTCAGTCTCCTACTCATCCATGGCATCGGGTCCAAGGTTGGCAGATAATGGCTGGAATGGGGCGCAGGGCTCCATAGATTCTGTAATATTCCTGTGCTGTAAACCCAGCCCTGTCTGTACTAGAGTGAGGTAGGATATTTAAAGTCACCTTCATGACAATATAAAGACACTGCAGCTTTGTGCTTAATAAGAGGAGCCCTGGTCCCCTTTAGATACCTGTTAGTAAGGGTGAGATTGGTACCTGTACTGGGTTCAGTCGTGTTGCTAGTCTCACCCAGTGTTAAGCTGGGTGCACACTACAGAAAATTACTTCAGATGCGATTTCTGTAACGATTTTACCAACAACTGAAAGTCCCAATGAGCAATGCGATTCATGTGTACACACTTACACGATTTACCTTCAGATCTGTGATCTTCATCTGTTATAACCATCTGCTGAAAAGACCGTAACTCTGTAGATTCCATAGAGATCTGCCTACACTGCTGGTCGGGAGTGCGTACACACTTCCACATTTGCCCAACATCGTTCCATCGTTACTCGTGATTTTTTAGGCATTTATAAAACCAACTCAATCAATGCGACGTGCTTTGGTACTATAAAACATGATTGTGGGAGCGTACACATGGAAACACCCAATATTATACTACACATTTATACTGTCTCATAAAAGGAGAGCTATTTGAATAGGAGAGAATTAAGTCTATATGTTTCATCCTTTCTCTGTACCATACAGATAACGACCTGAGAACGTGGCTGATGAAACTTCAGTTTCCACCCAAACCTCAGTGATACATGAACATCTCAGACACAGCTTTACAGCACTGACTTCCAACAGGACATTTTTTTTACACACACAAAAGAATGCGCACAGCTGTGCAAACAAACAAATATTGATTTGTTGTTCCAAAGTATCACTGTGTGCTGTACTACATCATAAATTACAAGGAACAAGCCATTAGGCACTGTATCAGATTGGGACTAATACACCAAAAATTTGCTGGAAGCCAGGCTTTTGGAAGGTTTCAAATACTTCTGCTAAACATGATAATAAGCTACCTGGATTCTTTTTATGTTTTTTTTTAACAATCTGTTTTTGGCTTTCAAATGGAAACGTTGGTGAAGTGGAAAACCTTGGTATAAATAGCCTCTCTGTAGCCTGGGATTATTGTATATACATTGCTATAAGTGGTGGCATAGAGGGCGACAGTGACTGCAACTTTAATGCACATTGGCTTTCACCAAACCTACACATTAGCAATACATAGGATACAGGGGGAATAGATGTATAAAAAGCCCAAAGAGAGAAAAAAGATAAACATAAGGGAGGGGAGTGGGGGGGGGGGGGAGAGGGGGGGTAGGCGGGAAGGCGAGGGAGAGAAAAGGGTGGGGTGGGGGTAGAGTGGGCAGAGAGAGTAGGGGAGAGCGGGGAGAGAGGGAGGGTTGGGGGGTGGGCAGGGGAGAGAGAAGGGAGGGGTGGGGGGAGAGGGAGAGAGGGAGAGAGAGAAAGGGGGAGAGAGGGAGAGAGAGAAAGGGGGAGAGAGGGAGAGAGAGAAAGGGGGAGAGAGAGAAAGGGGGAGAGAGAGAAAGGGGGAGAGAGAGAAAGGGGGAGAGAGAGAGAGTGGGGGAGAGAGAGAGAAAGGGGGAGAGAGAGAGAGAGTGGGGGGTTGTGGGGAGGGCGGGGGAGAGAGAGAAGGGGGAGAGAGAGAAGGGGGAGAGAGAATGGGGGGAGTGGGGAGAGAGAGAAAGGGGGAGTGGGCAGAGAGGGAGTGGGCAGAGAGAGAGTGGGGGAGAGAGAGGGGGGAGAGTGGGGAGAAAGAGAGGTGGGGAAAGAAAGAGAGAAAATGATGATGGGGCAAATAGAGGATTGTGGAGAGGAGTTAGAGAGAGATCTGGTACATAATGGAAAACTTGAAGGAAGGCATAAAGAAAGTAGTTACAGAAAGAGGGGATGAAGAGGATTATTATCATTTGTTTATAAAGCACCAATCATATTACATGTAGAGAGAATATATATTCAAATCAGCCCCTGCTACATTGAAACCCATGCAAATATGTATAAATCATACAAACTACATACAGATAGTGCCCTGGTTGGCACTCATGACCCCAGCGCTGGCATAGAGCAATGCTAACCACTTTGCCACAGCACTGACCATATTGAATGGATAGGGCCAGATGGAGAAAAGTTTGGGGAATGGCTTTGAGCAAGGAACTAAGCAGAGTAAATGTGGAAACCATGCAAGTAAAAATCTAAGAAAGAGAAGTTAGCGCCCATCTGTGACATTTAGCCTAAATCTTTGGCAACGTTTCATTAAACAATTGTCCCCAACCCTTGAAGGAAAGGTAAAGTGAACTGAATGGCAGCAGAAACCACATGCAGGTCACATTTCACAAGGCACTTCCCAAAGTGGGCATGGGCATATGGCAACACTCAGCTGGGTGAGACAGGACAGTATACCAACATTCTGCAGTGCTGTACAATCAGCAACCTTTATTCAGACAAATCTAGCTCTTCCCAGGTGGAGCTTACAAGCTATTTTCCTTAGCAAAGCACACAAACATACACACAAGGGACCAGTATCCCTTTATACCATTGGAGGAAACCAGGAAAAACGTATAAACCACACACAGATTGCAAACCTTGTTCGGAGTGTAACCACTTTGCCTCTATGCTGCTAACTTTGCAAAAACATCAGGAAATGTTTAAATAATTCCAATGGTAAAACTGCTTAAGGGCTTACACACACAAATGGTTTTTAAACCCATCTCTCTTTGGTTCTGTTTCTCACAGATGTACAGAGGAGAGATGGAAAATCTCTCTTGTACGTTACTCATAATCAGAGAAAATCAATAACTTAGCCTTAGTGCTAAGTGAAAAGCTCAGAAGCAGGAGAAATAATTGCTTTAGAAGTAAAACATTTAGGGCCTGATTCATTAAGGAAAGTAAAAAAACGAGTAAGTTTTCTCCTGGACAAAAACATGTTACTATGCAAGGTGTGCAAATCAGTTTATTATTTTGCACATAAGATAAATATAGGTTGTTTTTCATGTAGCACACAAATAATTTATAGCTTTATGTTTATACTGCAATTTAAGTTGATCTAGAGCATGCCCTACCCTAACTATAGACATATCCCCACATTTAAAATTTAGCTCCCCCTCCAATGCAACATTGTTTTGCCAAGGTGCAAAGTTACTAATTTTTTTTGGGTTTACTTTCCTTAATGAATCAGTATAATCAAGTTTTTAAATCTCATAAGGAACACATATTGGACACTAATTCTCCAGACAAACCTGTAGGACATCGCTGAGGTCCGCAGTGCTAATATCGGGATCCTCAGTTGTGTTGAAAGGCACCGGGGTTATTCGCACCAGCGTCAGGACTCTGGGCTCAGGGTATTTCCACAGCATCATCCCTGGACTGTCTTCAGTCTCATTATAAAAGACCACTTCAAAAGCATTGGGGATCTTCTGTGCATCTAGCCAGTAAACAAAGACAGGAGATAGAGAATGACGACAACTGAGACCAGGATGAATAGGTCAGTACTGCAGGTGCCAGGATATCAACACAAGAGAATAACCCAACAATGACGTACACAATCATGAAGAAAACAAGACTGAAATGTACAGTCATGGCCAAAAGTTTTGAGAATGACACAAATATTATTTTTCACAAAGTCTGCTGCCTCAGTTTTTATGATGGCAATTTGCATATACTCCAGAATGTCATGAAGAGTGATCAGATGAATTGCAATTCATTTTAAAGTCCCTCTTTGCCATGACAATGGACTTTATGCCAAAAACAACATTTACCCTGCATTTCAGCCGTGCCACAATAGGACCAGCTAACATCAGGGCAGTGATTCTTTCGTTAACACAGGTGAGAGTGTTGACGAGGACAAGGCTGGAGATCACTCTGCCATGCTGATTGAGTTAGAATAACAGATTGGAAGCTTCAAAAGGAGGGTGGTGCTTGAAATCATTGTTCTTCCTCTGTTAACCAGGGTTATCCGCAAGAAAACATGTGCAGTCATCATTGCTTTGCACAAAAAGGGCTTCACAGGCAAGAATATTGCTGCTAGTACGATTGCACCTAAATCAACCATTTATCGAATCATCAAGAACTACAAGGAGAGGTTCAATAGTTGTGAAGAAGGCTTCAGGGCACCCTAGAACATCCAACAAGCGCCAGGATGTCTCCTAAAGTTTATTCAGCTGCGGGATCTGGGCACGACCAGTGGAGAGCTTGCTCAGAAATAGCAGCAGGCAGGTGTGAGTGCATCTGCACGCACAGTAAGACGAAGACTTTTGGACGATGGTCTGGTTGTCAAGAAGGCCAGCAATAAAGCCACTTCTGCTTCATAGAAAATTATGTATGGAAAAAAAAATTGAACAATAGACCATAACGAGGTAGGGGGGTGGGGGATTCGATAGCATAGGGTGGGTGTTGGAAGAATGTTAAATTTACCTGTACAACCTATTTAATCAATGGGGATAGCACAAATTAAGGTATGTGCTACTCTCTTCATGTTAAATGTCAATATATCATCTTATAAATAAAAATTACAGTTCTGTCTTGATTAATGCATTTCAGAGTTCTACAGTTATCATACTACTGTTATTTTACTAAATAGGCACATTTCCTTCAGTCATATGAGTTGGCCAACGTCAAGGAAATCAAGCGTGTCAATGCACTAAGCTGGATGAAAATACATCTCAAAAAAGTCGTAGAAGAAAAGAAAAGTTAATCTGTAAAGATATGTAAATGACCCCAAAGTTACCCAAGGTCCCATTAAAGAGAGCCTACAATCTTCAATTGCAGAGAAACACACCCCCTCTAATGCACCCATTGTATCCTCCCTTACTATATTCCTCTCAGACTTCCCTATCTTCGCTAAGTGGAGACTCCCATCACCATTTTAGTGGAAATAACATCTCTTGCATACTTCTTTTCACATTCCAAATAAAAATAAAATAAAATGTAACAATTTAACATTTATTCTACTTTATCGTAGGAGAGCTGGGATGGAGTTCTGAATTCTTTTTTGGAGATGGACATTTCATCTCAGGAAAAGCAAACTGAAATCTACCATCTTCATAATTAACAGCTCCTGGCTGTGTGCTTACATCAAATGGGCCACATGGACACAGATCTACACTGTAAATGGCAGTGGTTTCTTCTGTCATATGACAGCTGTGTGCCCAGCTCTCAACCTTGTTCTTCTGGACTACATTAGTGTGATGTTCTCCTCCCCTGATATACCCACTCCAGAGGTGTGTCCTCTTGGCTTGTTGGGCTATCGTATTCCTCACAATACACATAGGGTCATCTAATTAATGGTTCTCCCAAACATATTGTCAAGTGCTGGCCAAGCCGGTCCATTTAAGTAAATAAGTGCCTGCTTCATAAAAAATTAAGTATAGAAAAAAAAAATAGAACAATAGCCCATAATGGGGTTGTAGGGGGTCTGGGGGATTAGATGGCATGGGGTGGGTGTTGGAAGAATGTTAAATTTACCTGTACAACCTATTTAATCAACAGGGGTAGCGCGAATGATGGTATGTGCTACGCTCTTCATGTTAAATGTCAATATATCATCTTATAAATAAAGATGACAGATCTGTCTTGATTAATGCATTTTAGAGTTCTACAGTTCTCATACTACTGTTATTTTACTAAATAGCCACATTTCCGTCAGTCATATGAGTTGGCCAACGTCAAGGAAATCAAGCTTGTCAATGCATTAAGCTGGATGAAAATACATCTCAAAAAGTGAATCTGTAAAGATATGTAAACGGCCTTGGGGGGAGCTAGTTAACTTACCAGCATCCTGTATGTATTGAAAAAGGCCAGTCCTCAAGTCATCCGAGCTATGCTCCGGTTTAGAGGTTGAAGGTCTACCAATAGCGGGGGAGACTGGGAGAAGGGGCTGCTCACTATTTGCGGCCCTCAGCCCCAACTCTCTACTCAGGTATTCTTGGAGAAGCTCATGTAAAAGTGTTAAGCAATTCAGGTTCTCTTGACCCCAGAAAACCTATAAAGAAAATATTATTAGCTATGGAAAGGTATAAAAAACATACAGCTCAATCTGGAAGTTATCTAAACACCACTTTTTCATGTTGATTATATATTTTATTTGGCAAGGACTCATTCATAGTTCATGAGAAATGTTAGAAAGAAAGATAACTTCCTCTGACTCGTGTTCACAGTACAGTAATCTATTGTGCTCAATCCTGGTTAACGTCAACACAGATAATTATATATAACAATTTATACCATGAATCAAATGAAATGTGCCACGATTATCCATAACTCACGAAGATGCCCCCTGTGAAAATTAGATAAATACTATACTTATGAAATAAAATTAAATAAATACTATACTTATAACTTCTTTTATAGGTTTCATTTTCTCATTTGTGTTTTATAGATCATTCACAATCAAGATGTTCTTGTTTCAAATTAAACTTTTGATCGGTTAGTTACAAAGTGGCTCTTGTAGTTCCACGTAAATGCATTTGCTTGGTGTAATCAGGTTTCTTGGGACAAAATTGACAGCATGTACACAACTTGTGTCAGTACTTTAGAGTTGCGTATATCTTGAACTTGTGTTTGGAGAGACGGACCGGTTTGTGTCGTCTCATTTTTTTTTATTTCCTGTGCATTACAAAAAAGTAGCACTTCTTTTTGGATTACAAAAAAAGATGACCTTGCAATACCATGCAATAAATAAATTGGTGAATGAGGGTTTGGGGAGTTTTAATTTCAATAAAAGTTTATTAAACAAACAATAATGTTTGCATTTTACTTACATTTTATTACTTTTTCAGTATAACAAAACAGGGTTTTATGGACCCCAAACCATCATACTGACCTGGTAATATTTTGGGAGGAGGGAGTTCAATCTAATCATATTTGCAAGTCTCTTCAAACCCCCATTCACTGATGCTCCAGCACTGCACTCACCAGCATGAACTTATTATACCCCCAGCTAGAGCTTTTCCTGCAAACAGCGGTTCGCACAAAAGCCAGTGCGTAACCGGCCCAGAAAAGTCTCCTCTTGCACACTGAGCTTCTCCGTAGAGTATAAAATAGGTGGAAGGTTCTGTAAATACTACACAAGCTGTACTTTTATTCAGGACCTTACACTACACAACAGCCTCACCTGTAACACCCCACATCTCACATCCAGAAGGATTTTTGGAGTTGAATGTTGGGGACCCGGATTCCCGCTGTGCTTGCACCAATTGGCTTCTAGATTAACAGAGCCAGAAACTGGACCGATCAGATTCCTGCTTCTTTCCTTCAAGTTGGTTTTTAGAACAAAGTCATTCAAATTCAGCATAAACAATGCCCCGGTGATTGCATCTATAAAACAAAAAAATGATAATAATAAAAAAAAACTAATAACTTTTTAATTCTCATGTAGTTCACTGTTAATGGAGCCAGCTACAATATATTCATGTTTTATATATAAAAGGAAAGATTTATCATATTTTTGTCATTTCCAGGATAGTGGTAACAATCAATGAAAACAATGCATTATCCTGCCTAAACACTGTTATTTTATTATTTGTTTTATTAGTAGATCAGGAAGCCTAGATAGTGCATGATGTGGACCGGGTAGTCGTATTACGCATGCGTGGATACCCAAAAAAAAGTAGAACAAACATTACAATATGAAGAATATGGGAATACACACATCATATTCCATATGAAACACAACACTAGTATACCTATGATGGAAACACTATTGTATTTCAGTGACTTCAGTGGTGAATATTATTACATTGTTGTCCCATGGATTAGTCTCTGGTAGCTCCGCCCCCCAATAAATTCTCCAGAACAATGCTCACCAGTTCACCTTACATCTAAAAGCATTCGCAAACATGTCCAGCACATATTAAAGACATGTTATAACGCATGTAAACCAAATAGCAAACACACGGGTATATTTACTAAACTGCGGGTTTGAAAAAGTGGAGATGTTTGCCTATAGCAACCAATCACATTTTAGTTATTTATTTAGTACATTCTAAAAAATGACAGCTAGAATCTGATTGGTTGCTATAGGCAATATCTCAACTTTTTTAAACCTGCAGTTTAGTAAATATACCCCACAATGTTTATACGTGTGTTCACATGTGGTTTGCACTTAAGCTTACAAATGAAATGGCTCTTGATAACTGGCCCAAGTACCTTTTGTAGGCAGCTTAGTGAAAAGTGGTAAATCATGTAGACAGCACAATAGAAGCAATAGTACAAAGAAATATAAAAAAAAATACAACTACAATAATAAAAAATAAATAAAAACATGATCTATATAAATCAGCTATCAAATATACACATCTGAAAGTTTGTTCAAACATACATTTAAATTCTACACAAATATAAAAACTGTGTCCCTTTAATAATTAAGAATCACACTCACAAACTTTATGTAGTTTAAGGCTACACTGTCAGGGGCAAACGCAGTATTTGTAGACGGGGGTTTCCACACCACGCCGCCAGTGGGTGTGACCAGCATGCATGGGGGCGTAGCTATAATATTAGACAGTGCTTGGCTGCTCTCCAACTCTTCATATCCCTATAATATACATGGGCAGTGCTGAGTGCACTACTGTTAGGTGCACGCAGCTCTCCCTTTTCAAGCAGAGCCGTGTGAAGCGGGGGCAGGGTCAGCCACCTCAATTATACAGTGCCCCAGGCTGAAGGGGGGTTTCCAGGCACTAGGAAACACCTCCTCGGTTTGCCTATGACTGTAATCTATGAAAATGTTTGACTATTGTGCCGATTTCTCATAACTGGAGCACTGGGGGCTGCCTGATGCAGTCATTTTCCCAGAGGCTCCATTGTTTCTCTCATAACCACAGGGAAAAAGGCATATGAAGCCCTGGTTATTGGTGTACAGCCTATGGGGGTGGGACCACACAGACCGATAAGAAGTCACACCCAACTTAGTGTCCTTTTTAAAGTGAAAAAAACTTGCCCTGGTGCAATAACTGCAGAGGAGCCTGAGGAAAGATTTGCAGCTCCACGGATTATAATAAGGGGACTGAGCAGATAAGTGAAAACAAGTAAACTGGGAATGCTGCTTTATACAGCAACTTAATTCATATCACAAGTTAGATGACGACACATTTGCATACCTCCGTCCCAATTTTGGTGGGACCGTTCCGCCATCCCGATCAGGACAGCTCAGTCCCACTGGTGGGAAACTCGGATGTTATGTCTCATTCATTGATGCTCAGCCTGGCACAGCAGAGGAGAACGGCTTCCACGCACACAATGGAGGTGTTTGGAGGGGAGAGGAGGACAGAACGGAGCAGCCTAGCGCTTCAAAGGTGCTAGAAATGCCCCCAATGTGGTCCCAACCCATTGTGATGTGAAAACGCCCCCACTATGATACGGCCACTACCCATGACCCGATGTCGGATTCCCAAATGCTGGGAGGTATGAAGATGTCATGTTATGTCTAGCCCTGGATGATAGTAGGTATGTAGTGCATAGTTATACCACGCTTGATCACACACATGATCTGCAATACTGAAATCCACCGAGTATGAGCTGTATATCTAGCACACAAGCAGCAGAAGGACAAAGATAATGCCAGCATCTACCGCATGCAATGTACATTGCCCCTCGCTGGTTTATATGAACGGCATGTTCTTGTGTTTCCCCAGAAACTAACGGAATATTCCTATATGGAAATGCAAAGTCCTTTGTAAAATCAGCCTATTGCCTGACCTCATGAAATCAGATCACTTGGAATAATATGGGGAAAAAGTGCCTGAGGGCCACATACACCATACAGATGTTTCCGGTTTACAAACTTATAACAAAAGCCATATTAGAAAATATATACTGTAACCATTAAACGCAAGGGCCTGTGATAACAATCCTGCTATTATAAATAGATGATAGAGAGATATAGAGAGTGGCGCTTATACTTCCTGCACTTGGCCATTTTTGTTTAAATACCTGAATGATAAGACACAAGCTTCAAAGGGATCTTCATTGACAGAAAACTTCTTCTAAAAGTTTAATCAATATTCAATATTTTATTGCTAAGGTGCATTTGACTATGGACAGAGCCTCTCTGATTATTTTCCTCTTCTGATCTGGAAATAGGTAAAGACAGAGAAGCCTGTGGCCAATCTGATCCTAAAAGTGTTCAGGACAGCACAGATTATTTCTAAGGGTGTGCACCGGGCACTTTTAGTGTTTTGGGTTCTGATTAGCTTGAGGTTTTGGGTTCTGATTTGTTTTGGCAAAACACCTGACGAAAGGTTTTGGTTCTGATTTAGGGTTTTGGGTTCTGATTTATTTCTAAAAAAGCATAAAAAGTGCTAATATCTAGTTTGTTTGTTTTTCACTCCTACGCTATTATTAACCTCAATAACATTCAATAACAATCATTTACACTAATTTCCAGTGTATTTGGAACACCTCACACCTCACAATATTGTTTTTAGTCCAAAACGTTGGACCGAGGTAGCTTTCTGGACTGCGTAGTGGAGTGGCCCCGGTACCCAATTTGGATACCGGGGCCACAATAAAAAACCTTAACTGGTCTCAATTCCACTGCACAGCTATCTGGACTGTGTAGTGTAGTGGCCCCGGTACACAATTTGGTACCGGGGCCACAATAAAAAAAAACTTAACTGGTCTGAATTTCCCTCTACAGATGGCTGATCCTACATCCTCTGCAGCATATACAGGGTGTAGTTCTAACGCGTCAATACCTCTTGTTTTTGACGATGACAGGTCATTTTAATTAATTTTGGATTTGGCCCCAACATTGAATGTAGTTTAATATCTGATACGCATCTATCTGGACTGCGTAGTGGAGTGGCCCCGGTACCCAATTTGGTACCGGGCCACAATATAAAACCCTCAACTGGTCTTAATACCACTGCACAGATGGCGGACACCGGATGCACGTCTAACACCAACATAGCAGTTAAGGCTGCAGTTATTTTTTTTTGGAACTACAAAAAAAAAAAAATGTAGCAATAGAAATGGCAGTTCGTCTTTTTTGCAAATACAGAAAGAAAGAAAGAAAGTAGTAATAGAAATGGCAGTTCCTTTTTTTTTGAAATACAGAACGAAAGAAAGAAAGTAGTAATAGAAATGGCAGTTCCTCTTTTTGGGAACTACATATAGAATGAAAATATCAATAGAAATGGCAGTTCCTCTTTTTGGGAACTACATATAGAATGAAAATAGAAATAGAAATGGCAGTTCCTCTTTTTGGGAACTACATATAGAATGAAAATATCAATAGAAATGGCAGTTCCTCTTTTTGGGAACTACATATAGAATGAAAATAGAAATAGAAATGGCAGTTCCTCTTTTTGGGAACTACATATAGAATGAAAATATCAATAGAAATGGCAGTTCCTCTTTTTGGGAACTACATATAGAATGAAAATATAAATAGAAATGGCAGTTCCTCTTTTCGGGAACTACATATAGAATGAAAATATCAATAGAAATGGCAGTTCCTCTTTTTGGGAACTACATATAGAATGAAAATATAAATAGAAATGGCAGTTCCTCATTTTTTGAACTACACAAACAATGAACGTAGTAATAGAAATGGCAGTTCCTCTTTTTGGGAACTTAACAAGAATTAGAGCATTTTTTTAATTCAGAAATGATGAGTCTCTCTATTAGAGTGTAATGCCCCTTAAAACTCCTTTAAATAAAATAGTACGTATTCTAGGAGACCCTGTTTATATATTTAAATTGGTTCTGCAAAAATATGCATGATGATCACTGTACAGAGATCTGTAATAGAGCAGCGCTTAAAGTGGCCTGATTAAAGGTCATGTAAGATCTTAAAGCACTCACAATTATATAGATACTGTATTCTCGTTAAAGATGCTGCCTAACGTGCATAAAAGTTGGCACTTATATAGCGCTTGCTTCACTGGGTGATGTGAGCAAGCGGAGTGTGTTAATATGTAGAGACCCTATTTAAACATTAATATGATAGAACAAATAGCAGCACTGTATACGCTGTGTGTAGGTAAGGTAAGGATCTCAAATACCATGACACTCTGTTTAGCCTAATCCCTGACAATGTAATATCACGGAAAGCCTATTTGATTATCAAGGCCAATGGCTAGCTTCTGCTAAATCAGACAGAGTATGCAGCGCACGTCTAACACCAACATAGCTGTGCCGGTGACATGGCCTGCAGGAATATCTCTGATGGAGATAGAACTAGGCCCCAAAGAGCACATAATGCCAAAAAAAAAGAGTTGCAAGATGGTATTGTCCTTGGGCCCTCCCACCCACCCTGATGTTGTTGAAATAGGACATGCACACTTTAACAAACCAATCATTTCAGCGACAGGGCCTACCAAACTACTGTGGCTGAAATGATAGGATGTGCCTAGGTGGCCAAGATCCTTACCCCTGCTTATTTGAGCTTTACATAAGGTACATATGGCCATACATTTGTTGTCCGGATTAGGATAAAAATAACTCCAGACAGAAGAGGTGGATTTTTGGGTCTTCTGACCAGGCATGACGATGGGCTTTTTCATCCCATGGACAACAACTGTTTCCCCCCCTGGTGGCTCATTTATGATAACCACATCAACATCCTCCTCGTCAAGTTCCTCCACAATGCCAGCTACATCAATAGCCTCCTTGACACCTTGATTATCCAAATCTGAATCTACACTGTGGGTCATCCTTCCAGCATATGCAGAGGGTGTGCTGCAAATGGTGGATGGAGTCACCTCTTCCCGTACAGTGATGGGAAGGTCAGGCTTCGCAACCACCAACACCCTTGGACTCGCCTTAGGGATTTGTGATGTCATCTGTTTAGAAGACAGAGTTGTTTGCTGTTTTGTTGTTGTTGCTGACAGCATAACTCTCTTCAATTTTTTTGAGAGGGGGGGAGGAGGAGGGCTTAGATCCTTGGGTGAAGCTGAACCACTAGTCCTGAACACGGGCCAGGGCCTAAGCCGTTCCTTGCCACTCCGTGTCGTAAATGGCATATTGGCAAGTTTACGTTTCTCCTCAGATGTTTTCAATTTTCTTTTTTTGCTAATTTTAGTCAACTTTGGGTTTTTGGATTTTACATGCCCTGTGCTAGGAGATTGGGCATCGGCCTTGGCAGACGACGTTGATGGTATTTCATCGTCTATGTCATGACTAATGGCAGCAGCTTCAGCATTAGGAGGAAGTGGTTCTTGATCTTTCCCTACTTTATCTTCAAAATTTTGGTACTCCATTATATGCAGCACAAGAGAGCGTACCCCTAAACCACACACACTGGGCAAAGCCTTTACAAATTATCTGCGGCACAGGAGAGTACCACTGGACTGTAGTTATACAGCAGTACCTAATTTTTGTGACAGCTGGAAGAGTGAACATAATGTGACTTTGAATTGAAATAGTACTACCTAATTTTTGTGACATCTGCAAGAGTGAACGTAATGTGACTTTGAATTGAAATAGTACTACCTATTTTTTGTGACAGCTGCAAGAGTGAACGTAGTGTGACTTTGAATTGAAATAGTACTACCTATTTTTTTCAACCTAATTTTTTTTTTTTCGTATAATTTTTTTATATTTATTTTTTTTAGAACTTTTTAATAAATTTTTTATAACTTTGGAATAATTTAGAAATAACAATGCCCTTAGCAGAACAGAGCACAGGACACAGCACCACTGGAATCAGCAGGAAACAGCACTGCACAAAGCACCACTGGACTCAGCAGGACAGAGCACAGGACACAGCACCACTGGACTCAGCAGGACAGAGCACAGGACACAGCACCACTGGACTGGACTGAGCAGAACACAGCACAGCACAGCACGAGAAATCACAGGACAGAGGACCACCTAACACACCCTCCCTCTTCCCTGATCAATGCCCGAGTGAAGATGGCGGCGGCAAGCGGGGAATTTAAAGGATCCGGGTATCGCGAGATCCGACAGCGGGATTATGAGTCAGAGCCTCGTTTTAAGTTTCGGAATTGGCGGGAATACCCGGACATCGCTCGGATCTGACTCGAAATCACACTGTTCGGGTGGGCTCGGATTCCAGACATCCGAGCCCGCTCATCCTTATTTATTTCAGGACACGAGGCATGGATTTATGGAAAGACCACATAGAATTGGGCACAGTTTCAGGGCTAGCACTTTGCTAGATTTTTACGCCATGCTGCTCTTTTTATATTTAATTTATTTATTATTTATATATTAGACATATACCGTATATACTCGTGTATAAGCCGAGTTTTTCAGCATACTTTTGTATGCTGAAAAAGGGCACTCGGCTTATACACGGGTGAACTTACCTGGTGTTCGGTCCCTCGGCTGTCAACTTCTACATATGCGTTCCAACAACAGGAAGTTCGGCATTTGGAACGCAAACTTGCGTTCCAAATGCCGAACTTCCTGTTGTTGGAACGCATCTGCCGGGTAAGTGAAAAATCTCCCGAGGAGAAGAGACAAGAGCGAGGGTGCGGGAGGCTGAGTCTCTGCCAGCAATGTCATGCTGCATCCCTGGGTGACCATTCTGGACTCGGATCGGCTGCTCTTCCTCCAGCCTTTTGTGGTTTCTTCTAGGACCTTTTCGGCGAGAGCACCAGTAGGGAGGGATCCACTTCCTTTCAAATGCTCGGAAACTTTGTTGTGCGGATCCGAACCGGCCCATCCAGTTAGGGAACACCTCCACTCTTCACTCCGCATTGTGAGTCCTTGTTGTACTTAATGGTGATATGTGAGTGGAGGGGGTCACAGTTCTCAATCACAAGACGACCAGTATAGACTACTAGATGTGGGAAGATGTTGACTACAGAGAGAGCAGCTGTGGAGGAATGGTTATCTGAGTTTAAGACCCTGCCTGAGGCATCCATTACAAGTTATGCTGTAAGTTTGAAGGAGAAGAGTTCTTTGGTCTCTGCCCTGTATGAAGTGATTCAGGAACCTCAGAGTGAGCTGCTGGAACCAGTCTGCCACCAACTCTTTGAGTTCTACCGCAGCAAAGAGAAGCACTTGAGGACGTTTACGATTCAGTTCCTTCCAGAACTAATATGGTGTTACCTGTCTGTGTCCACCAGCAGGGACCTACAGAGCAATGGCTGCATCGAGGCTCTTCTGCTGAGTATCTACAATTTGGAAATTATGGATGAACAGGGACACAGCAAGGTTTTGTCGTTTACAATTCCATCCTTATCGAAGCCATCCGTATTCCACGAGCCTTCTAGTATAGGGTCAATGGCACTCACAGACGGAGCTCTGTCACAACATGGCCTCGCCAGGGTCGTGTACAGCGGACCTCATCCACAGAGAGAGATGTTAACAGCTCAAAACAGGTTTGAAGTATTGACATTTCTCTTACTGTGCTATAATGCTGCCTTAAACTACATGCCAGCTCTTTCCCCCCGATCCCTGTGTCAGATATCCTCAAGGCTCTGTGTCTGTGGATACCCTCGCCAACATGCAAGAAAATACATGGGTGTCAAGAACAGAATACAGGTCTCCTCTGAATTTATGGTGCAGCTTCTAACCGGCATTTACTACTCATTGTAAGATTACACCTGTGTGGTATTGTCTGTCTATCTCCATGTATGTTATGTGTAAGTGCCATTCTGCCACCCAAGTGTCAGGACACATAGGAGCCAAGGGGTGAGCCACAGATATTCAGAGGGCCATCTGGAGTCTTATAGATCCATGAAATGCTAAATGAAATTATTTTGTACAGTAATTTTAATATATATATATAAATATAATATTCTGTACAATATATATTGCTTGTACAATATGCAAATGTTTGTTAATAGAAAAGACATGGAATGCAAAATACTATGTAAAAGTATGTGGTATATCGTGCTTTTATGAAGTATTGTTATCATTACATAGTGTTGGTCACCACTACTTAAGTAAAGCAGGAACATCGGTGTACAAGTTATACTACTAACCAGTCCAACTAGAACAGTTGGATTCCTCCTGGTTGGGTGTGTGTACATATATACATGCACTTAATGGGGCTCATTTAGAGGTGGATGCATAAAGTGTGTGAGTGTAGTGCATATGTTAAGTCTCGAGATGTATCCAGTTTAGACACAGTAGTATTTGTACCAGGCATACGTCAGACTTTAGTGTGCAGAGATGTGGCTTCACATTATTAGTAGTGAATGCTGTAGTCATATTACCATTTTTGTACACAATATAATAATGTAATAAAGTATCATACACACACGAAAACAACTCTCTCTCTCTCTCTCTCTCTCTCAACCTCAACAATACAGCCACCATGTTCATACATTTATATCCCTACCCCTTTATTTAGGTTAGGTTGTACCCAATGATTTTATAATCATTTATGAATGTTCCTTGTCATCTACCTACAAATGATTTCATACATTGAAACTATCATTTTCATTTAGGTTTTTAAATTAGTGCTCTTTTCCACCCTAGGCTTATACTCGAGTCAATAAGTTTTCACAGTTTTATGTAGTAAAATTAGGTGCCTC
This sequence comes from Mixophyes fleayi, assembly GCF_038048845.1. Taxonomy (NCBI): domain Eukaryota; kingdom Metazoa; phylum Chordata; class Amphibia; order Anura; family Limnodynastidae; genus Mixophyes; species Mixophyes fleayi. The sequence continues at coordinate 249,542,813 of NC_134406.1, forward strand.
GGCTTATATTCGGGTCGACTTATACTCGAGTATATACGGTATATTAGACATATTTACCATGGCCTTAACTGGTGCTAAATTATTTTTATTTTTTATGTATGTATTTTGTACAGATAGTGGTTAGACCTTTGTCAGTAGAGGGCAGTGCTGAGCTTGTGGGAGGCAGTGAGCAGACACTGGTATGAGCGTCTTAGGTGAGTACAGGGAGGTAAGTATCATGATATAAGGAGTGAAATAGAGATAGATGGAAAGTTACCGACAGATAGAAAGTAAAAGACCATGGTCCCCAAGAGCACACTGTAGTTATGTGAGCCACCTGTGAAACTAATGTAGGAGGTTTGTAGGGTCAAACACACCTCTATATGAAACTAAGTTACATATACTCAACCGGTTTTAGTTCATAAGTTCCTTTTCAACTTAGGTGCCTAAGAGCAGTGATTTGTAAAGCTGGATGCAGGGAAATATTGTCAGTGTCAGCAACAATTATCACTGTCTGGTGTAGAAACTTTCCGAATAAGTTGTGTTTATTGAACAAGAGTGCAGTTCTGTACAGCATCCAAGTATTAGTATTGGGATGGACACAATGTCGGAGTTTGCAGATAAGCACAGACAACTGCTGGCTACTTACAAGATGAATAAGCTGCGGTCAGAGTAAGATGTGGTGGGGCCGTTAGTACTGGGAAAAGCTCTGGGCAGTATTATTACATTTAACAGATAAGACCAAACTGAAAACAAAGCACTTTGAGAAGTCCATAAACGAACAATGTGCTGAACTTATCTGCAGAAATCTGAATGATGCTGGACACAGCTGAGAATATAATTTATATTGGGGAATTCAATTGTTCACGGAGTGCCTTTGGAATGGTAGCAGGGGCACTCTACCGCAACCCCAAAGAGGTGCACAGGATTAATCAGCGGTACATTATGCACAACGTAATAACCCCTAGAGTGTAGCTACCATTCCCAACCTGTCTGATCTGGTGCTCACAGACAATGTGAAGGGCAGCAGCATAGAATTCATACAACAGCCGTAAATTTAGAGTGAGTAGGATAATGGAAAGGTTGATGAAAAAAGACAAGTAGACAAGGGGAAATATAGAAGAAAAAGTTTTAAAAAAATGAGACCAAATGTGGGAAAAAAAGAAAGTAAAAATGACAAATAAAGTATAAGACTGAGCTAAGCAGCTCATGAGCCCCTGGAAAGCATTGCTATATTTACTACTAAAGGCTCCTGCAATCCGAATAAAGGAAGAAGTAAATAAACTAATGGAATAATAATGACCAGACTTTGTTTAGGAAGAACAAAGTAAAAACTGACAGAAACACAACTGATCATTTACTATAAATTGACTAGGAGCTGGCACCATAAGTAGTAGAGGTAGAAAACAAGGACCGTATAGACTGGGAGCCCAAGGGCTAGAACCCAGAACAGGAGGCACAGGGAGCAGACTGTGCCAGCTGTGTGAACAGAGAGCACCGGAGGACAAGACCAATTTCCTACTGCAATCCACACAATACACCAGAGACTCTATGGGAGAACAAAGGAAACGTCATCCATACTAAAACTAGCTGCACAATATGTCATTATGGGGATGCTCTCACAGACTGAGAGGTTCCCATAAAATCCAAAGCTACCTGAATATCCCTGAGATAAACCGAGTGCTGGCTTATTTCTTCTCTGGTTTTGTTTCAAAAATGCTGCCTAATGTTGTCTTGGAAGGTGTCTATCAGGCTTATATAAGGCCTTTTTGGGTGTGGCTTACAAGCCAGCCCTTGGTAGATGTAAGCCCCGATACCTGGGAGGTGAGTGCATCTGATTTAACTACATTTTAATCAGTGTAGGACCTGCATACAATCCAGTTCCCTTGCTTGGGCGTAGGCTTAAATGTTTGATGAAAAATACGAACGAATACATCATGCTTTTATTTTGCTAGATACACAGATATGCAGTGGTCAAAGGCTGACAACACTCGAATATCTGCTGAGCTTGGTGAACCTTTATACACTAAAATCCCCATCATAACATTTGCAGTTAATGTTGCTATAATATAATTGTTTTGCTTTTAAATACTTGCTTTTAATGATCACTTACAGTGAGGATTGCATTAGTTGTAGGGAAATAAGTATGATCTATAGATACAGGGGAGACCATAAACAATGACAACTGCAGCATTATCACGTTACACAATAAAAGCATACGGGATGATTCAACATTCTTATATAACACTTAGTGCACATTCACCACTTCTGCTGTTGGTCACGCATAATCAAATTTTGTATTGGCGCTTCCTTGTTGGGCCGTCAAAGAGTCTTGTTTGTCAATTAATCGACTTCAGGTACGTTTCCTCCTGATTCTACCTTCTCATTGACTTCAGCTTTCTCTCCTCATGACCCATAGCCTCAGGACTAAGTAAAGGGGGGGCAGTACTGAAATTAGGACATCCAGGAATCCCACACTTTGTTAAAGGTTTTGGAGGAGTTACGTATAATGCTGGTCATGTACTCCATGCAGTGATTTTGCCAGATCCTGTTAGTCACAAGAATCTTCCCTTTTCTTTAAATCTAAACTTTTTAGTGCATATCAACTAGTGTGAAGCTAGGTGGCCTTACAGTACAAAAATTACAACCGGGCAATAAAAATCTTTTTACTGTGACTATTAAGTGACATTTACATAATGGTAGCATTTGACACAAAATATACAATGTTTTACAAAGATACCAGAACAGAAGATATTTGGACACAGCTGCCTTGAAGCATATATGGTATTAAAAGTCAAAGAAAACATCAAGATCCTAACAACCTTCTGAGATTTCCAAAGCTGTTGCACTTCAGAGAGTCAATAACTCCCTTATAAGATTAGATAAGCCCCATTTCCCATGCCAGCTGGATGACATACAACTGGTACTCTGTTTATATGTGAGCAAAACCCAAATTAAATGACTGTTTTGCAGAAATTTGTGATCCTTGATACATGAGAACAGTTATATCAGGCATAAAAGGATTGCATGGCATGGGCGAGCCTCTTCTTTAACTACATGCTTTCCCAGAGGCAAAATTATTTAAACACAATAAAATAAACCCTCTTGAAATAGAGACAATGAAAAAAAATTGCATTTTCCATACAAAATGGAACTGGATGCCAAGAGTAGGAGCCAACTGATTTTAAAGCAGCCGTGCTGGATAAAGCAGATTAAACTCTTTCTTACACAGCCATCTTACCAAGGAGCACACACACTTTACAGCAAGTGCAACAACTTCAGGATTTCTGTAATCCAATAATTCTAGAACTTTTTCTTCCAGGGCCCAAGTAAAGACTGAAAGTCATTTTTGACACCCACAATCCAATTTAGCAATAAAATGTACTTCATCATCATACTTTATAGCATAAATATTTCTCCTTTCAAAAAACATAATGCATAAGAAATTGGGACCGTGTACAAAATAATCATATTAATACATGATTAACAATGAATAGTAGTACACAATAGGTTTACAAGTAGAGGATGCTGGGGGATCCACTCTAACTGGATCGGTTAACCAATCCTATTGGTTAAACCTTCAAAGAATAAAATAAAAACTAAAAGTAACGTAAGCAGTATTCAAATCAGTGTTGGCTGGTTTAAACCAAAATTTAAAAACACTCTGGTTTTTTGATTATGTTGTGACTACAGGCACGATGCCGTGGCTTCTTAAAAAAAGCCAATTATAAGGGAAACCCACTGGTATTATTCCACATTCTTGTTGCTCGTGGTCTTCATTTGAGCAAGCTGAACCAATGCAGTACATTCACACACCCAACAAAGAAATAGGGAGGGTGAACCAGATGAGAGAGGTACTATATCTGTTTAGCATCAACTAAGGCTCCACAAACTCCTCCCCTACCAATCCTATAGGACAGGAGAAAACCACAACTAACATTCTCAATCTTAAAGGGTATACAACTCTGACACATTAAAGAGGTGATACACTCCCCCGGCTACCCTTCACTTCTATCCCCAATTCCAATAATGTAGCAACTTAACCACGTTACTGTCACGGGCACTAGGAGTTCTACCCAGGATTCACCAGATGACAATGCTTAACAGAGGGACGGGGTTACACAGCGATCCTCTGGGCAGTAGGGTGAATAGTAGGAACGTTATACAACAGCAGGTGGAGAGAGAATATCAATGGAGTAGATAGGAGTCAGCGACTCGCCGCTATAATGGTAGGAAAGTCAGCGACTTGCAACTATAGTGCAGAGGCAGGTATCAACCAAGAAGAGCTGGGCGGACGTGAATAGGTGAAGGAAGGTAACGGGAGAGTGAGTGGTCTGCGGATAGCAAGTTGTACCACTGCTGTGATGAGAAGACTTGTCCAGGTGCAGGTAGGTAGCGGGAGAGTCAGTGGTCTGTGGATAGCAAGTTGTACCACTGCTGTGATGGGAAGACTTGTCCAGATGCAGGTAGGAAGCGGGGAAGTCAGTGGTATGCGGATAGCAAGTTGTACCACTGCTGTGATGGGAAGACTTGTCCAGGTGCAGGTAGGTAGCGAAGGAGTCAGTGGTCTGCGGATAGCAAGTTGTACCACTGCCAAGAGGTGAGGACTTTGTCGAAGTCAGCAAATTGGATAAAGTCATTTCAATTAAAGTCTAGCAAACCTGGTTGTCTTTGTCTGAAAAGATGCGTACGGTACGCTATGACGTACAAGGGCACGCTACGGCGTGAAAGGGCGTACGCATCCACTGCACGTGGCAGCAACAGTAATCGGTCTTTTACCATACATTCGCACAAACACGCATACTTATAAAATAGTACACAGTAATGGTAATTGCAACACAGTCAGTTATGTCGAAATATAGTAGTATTTATAGTTATATCAGAGTTACATGCATATTAGTGAAATACACGGAATGGGTTAAAGGAATAACATCATGAGTGGTATCATAATGAACCTTATTACATATCCTACTGTTTGGTTCACTCTGCGAGGGAATCGCAGAGTGCATACGCAAGTTATGAATGATAGGGAATTATGAACTACTTAAGACTAAGGAATCCTGGCGGGAAGAGCAGAGCATACCCCCTGCAGAGATGACCCCCTCCTTTGGATTCCTTAGGATGAACCAGCCAATGAGTGACGACCCCTTGGACATTCCTGAGACCCGGACCAATAGATGCAAGCTATACCATCTTCATTGTATTACTGTATTTGATTGTGTATATAAGCAGCAGCTTGTGATCCAGAGTGCAGACTTCTTGTCCCCAGACTTCAGGATTGAATGACTGCACTGGATCCAGAGTGCCTGCGATAAGTAACGGCTGTATTTACTATTACTTCGCTTGAGCATATTTTTCCACTTATTGCGAATAAATCTTTGTGCTTTGGAAACACAAATCGAGGTTCGACAATCGTTATTGGTTAGCGACGATACGCACATAACAACTTGTCCAGGTGCGGATAAGTAGAGTAATAGTAATAGTCTATGGCTGTACGTATACAGCTGGAGATCAGAGAAGCTTGTCCAAACAGATATGCAGGGTAACAGCTAATAGTCTATAGCGGGTATGTATACCGCTGCTGAGTAGAGAAACTTGTCCAAGGCAGATATGCAGGATAACAGTTAATAGTCAATAACAAGTATGCATACCACCGCTGAGTAGAGAGGCTTGTCCTGGTGCAGACACAGCAGGAGAGCTGGGAGACTGTAGTGGGTATGGGAACCGCCGATGAGCAGAGCAGGTAATCCAGCCGGAAACAGAAGACACGAGCAGGAGAGCTTAGGAGTCTGTAGCGGGTATGGGAACCGCTGATGAGCAGAGCAGGTAATCCAGCAGGAAACTGAAGACACGAGCAGGAGAGCTTAGGAGTCTGTAGCGGGTATGGGAACCGCCGATGAGCAGAGCAGGTAATCCAGCAGGAAACTGAAGACACGAGTAGGACACAGGAAACACCTTCAGAGACTGACAGGGAGTGAGAATCAAGATCAGGCAACAATACAAAGGCCACAGGTGCCTTAAATAGGGAGAGGTGATTGATCCACCAATTAAGTTAAAAGCAAGGTCATAAGAGTTCAGGGATCCTGCACATGCGCAGTCCTATCAAGATGGCGGATGGCCGCGGCTCAGGACAGGCACCGGCAGGAAGGAGAGAGAACCACGCAGAAGAGCAGAGGCACTCACGGTCCGGTGAGTGACAGTTACATTTGGTTTATTCTAAAATATATTTTCCAGCCCAGCATGCGGGATTCTCTCAAAATGTTCCTAGTTTGCCGAATGACCGTTTTACTTGTAATGTAAAGCACTTGAATATTGTTGCTGTAGATGCAGCTCACAATACTGTTGAATTGAGGCTACCATGACATATATACATGCTGTATTATTTTCAATAAAAAATGATTGTATAAAAAAAGAGACAATACACATACTCATGGTTTATCTCCTTTATGTTTATTTAAATTCAAAACCATCAGACCGATTGAGATGAGTAGAAGAAGAAAGACTAAGGCTGGGTACACACTACAGGTTTTTCACCCGATTATTGGGCCAAACACATGATAAACAACCGTTCGGCCCAATATTCCATTAGTGTGTACACTCAAACCATGACCGATTATCGCTCCAAAACACATTGTATCCTTTTATTTGATTTTTAAAGCGGACTAAAAATCTTGATCAACGATGGAATGATGTCATATCAATTCTGCAGTGTGTGTACTCATGACTGGGAGCGTCCATAGATCTCAATGGAGTGTGCAGAGTTACAATATTTTTAGCCAATGGTTATGACCGATATGAATCTTCTAAAACATCAATAGTGAGTACATGTCACCCGCCGGGGATATCGGGCAGCTCACCCGACCCCCGGCAAACTTACCTGCCTCCGGCGGTCCGCTCCGTCCCGGGCGCCGCCATCTTGGATTCGGGTCTGCGCATGCACAGACCCGCAATTTATGAAATCTATGCCTGTCCTCCTATTGGCCAGGCAATCCTGGCGCCAAATACAAAAGGCACTTCCTCCAAACCCTCAGTGCCTGTTCCTCAGTTGCCTTTTGGGTACCTTAGACTTGCCTACTCACGTACCTGCTACTATACTCGTCTGCAAAGCTGACACTCCGTTCAGGTACCAACAATCTATTCTACCAGTCTGCAAAGCTGACACTCTACTCACGTACCTGCTACTATACTCGTCTGCAAAGCTGACACTCCGTTCAGGTACCAACCATCTATTCTACCAGTCTGCAAAGCTGACACTCTACTCACGTACCTGCTACTATACTCGTCTGCAAAGCTGACACTCCGTTCAGGTACCAACCATCTATTCTACTGGTCTGCAAAGCTGACACTCTACTCACGTACCTGCTACTACTCGTCTGCAAAGCTGACACTCCGTTCAGGTACCAACCATCTATTCTACCAGTCTGCAAAGCTGACACTCTACTCACGTACCTGCTACTATACTCGTCTGCAAAGCTGACACTCCGTTCAGGTACCAACCATCTATTCTACTGGTCTGCAAAGCTGACACTCTACTCACGTACCTGCTACTCGTCTGCAAAGCTGACACTCCGTTCAGGTACCAACCATCTATTCTACTAGTCTGCAAAGCTGACGCTCTACTCACGTACCTGCTACTATACTCGTCTGCAAAGCTGACAATCCGTTCAGGTACCAACCATCTATTCTGCTGGTCTGCAAAGCTGACACTCTACTCACGTACCTGCTACTCGTCTGCAAAGCTGACACTCCTTTCAGGTACCAACCATCTATTCTACTGGTCTGCAAAGCTGACACTCTACTCACGTACCTGCTACTATACTCGTCTGCAAAGCTGACACTCCGTTCAGGTACCAACTCTCTATTCTACTAGTCTGCAAAGCTGACACTCTACTCACGTACCTGCTACTATACTCGTCTGCAAGCTGACACTCTACTCTCGTACCTGCTACTACTCGTCTGCAAGGCTGACATTCTATTCTAATACCTGCTATTCTACCTGCTGGGTTCCAAACTTCCCAAGAGGGCCTCGCACAGTACTCTAGCAGGGGCCGCAACCTGCGAGCAAGACGCAGCTAAGACCATACTGCCTTGCGGCAGTTCCTGGCGAACACCGTCTGCTCGTTAGACTCCACGCCCTGTTGGTGTAGCGCTAAATTGTGCAGACCCTAGGATTCGCATTGTAAAGACCTGCTATCGTTTGTGATTGTGACAGTACACAGGAATCGGCATGCTGATCTGGACTTTCAGTCGATGTAAAAATCGTTAACGATATCGCATTGGGAGAAATTTTCTAGTTGGAGCCCAGCCTTGGAATGGCTCTCTTCTGATGAGATAAAAAATGAGAGCAGAAATGGATGTAGAGCCAAGCGCAAGAAATTTGGGCATGAGTAAGAAGACCAAGTCCACAGAATAGAGAATCATTTAGAAAAATGCAAAGAAGCCAACAGTGATGATGAAGGTATGATATTCATTTTTAATATTTTGATGTTATTTTAGCATTAACAGTTCCTTGTTTTCCCCTTAACAACTGTTTTTCCAAGATACATTTTACAGTTTATATAATTCACTTCAGTTCTTATACTAAAAAAGAACTATAGATATCTTTACTTGGCTTCTTTTTCCAGACACTGTCTCACTAAGAAGCAGCAAATCAACCAGCACTGGAATATTACCAGAGCACCTTCCAAGCAAGAAAAAGAAAGTTACTTCAACTGCATCTTCATTGGATTTGTTTGTTGTAAAAACTACATCTTATCAGAAAGATTTATTAGATATCCAAGTTGCTTGATTTGTGTATGCCACCAATACTGCATTTCGCAATGTGGAACACCCACAATTTGTCCGGATAATGCAGCATCTGTGTCCTGGTTATAATCACCCAAATGGAAAAGAGATTGGAGGTTCTTTACTGGATACAGTTTACAAAGAATAAAAAAGAAAGTGTTCTTCAGTGTTAAAAAATAAAATTGTGTAGGGAATCGATGGATGGTCAAATATCTATAATGAACCAATAGTGTGCGTAAAAGTAACAACTGCAACTGGGGACATGTTTGGTAGACACTGTGGACACATCAGGAAATCCACATACAACAGAATACCTGGCGGAGATGGCATCTAACAGCGTCAGGAAATGAGAAGAGTTGATGTGTTCTGTGCGTTCAGTTGTGACAGACAATGCACCGAATGTTTCCGAGATGCGTGACTTGTTAGATAACCACAAAGTCGTAGATATGATAACCTATGGTGTTCGGCACATCTTTTGAATATCTTGGCTAACGACTGTCAGTTTCAGAACCTCAAAGAGCATGTTCCCAATATTTTCAAAACAACGATTTTGCAAATGCTCTCAGACAATAAGGTGCTCCAAAACTTATCATGCCAGCTGTAACCCGCTGGAACAGTTTAGTGGACTGTCTGGATGGTTACATTAACGGCTGGACTACACTTCTAAAATCTGCGAACATGATCGGAACAAAAATTGATAGAGATGTGCAAGTATAAGTAGCCAATGTTATGCGTATGAGGAATGTTCAAGATATGATTTAAATTTGAAGCCTATCGCGGAGACTCTTGGTGAAACACAAAAAAAACCTTATGTCTCATTGCTCAATTTGTGTATGGAAATAATTAAAAAAACAAAAACTTATAAGGGATGTGACAGAAGATTATTTGTAAACAGATATAACAGAGCTTTAACTCCAGCTCATTTTCTTCCTTACATGGTTGATCCAAAGCAAATCAATAACTCTGAACTTCAACGAAGTGAAGAGGAGAAGAAATTGGGACTTGATTTTGCAACCTCAAAGTATGAGTCAAGTTTTCTCCTACTATTAATAGTTCCAGGCACAAGCTCCACCGGTCCAGGAATCATTTTACAATGAATCTGTGGTGTCGCAAGTGTCATGAATGGTGGAAGAGCCAAAAAAAAAGTACAATTGAAACAGGGGCGACCGCCCAGGGCGCAACGCTGAAGGGGGGCGCAATTTAGCAATATTTTAGGTTAATTTGGTTAAAATTGAGGGGTAGGGGGGCGACATTTGTCTTTCTCGCCCAGGGCACTAGAATTCTAAGTTACGGCTCTGCAGACTGGGAACTGAACAGTCCTCTAAACTAGTGTTTTTATTCAAATGTTTAATGCCAGTGACATGTTCAGTGCTAATGCTGAACTCTTTTTTCTTTCTGTGTGTGTGTGTTTCTCTGAAAAGTGCTTTTGCATTTTCCATTTTAAATTACTGTCCAGATTTAATCATAAGTAATAAGTTGGAATAATGCTTAACATAAACTTATTCTTAATTTCATCTATCTCTGAGTGTACTTTGTAAGTTTTAATAATATATAATCATAGTTTTAATATAAATTGGTTTTATAGAAAGAATTAAAATAAATCATATCAAAGCCTAATAACTTTGGATTGTTAATGCTAGAAAGCATAAAACATGATTGATCAAGGTTTCACACAAACACTCATATATATATATATAAATATATATATATATATATCAATGGGTGTTTTCTCTGGCGATAGGACTTAATTCTTTCATTCTTATCTATGAAAGGGTATCGCAGGTGATATCGCATCACCAGCAAATTTTATCCCTGGTGGGGCAACCCCATTCTATCACTGGTGATAGTACCAACATAACCCTTTTTCTGCTATTGCCATCTCAGTATGGTAACAACAGAACAAAAATATGAATTAAAAAATGTTTTGTTATTTGAAGAAAGCATTTTGTTTTCAATTGTCAATAGTTTTCAAATATTTAAAAAAAAATAAAAATATTTTATTAGTGGAACTGAGAAGTGAAAGCCTGGGCTTCATATCCACTGAAAGTTAGCCAGGTCAGGCATCAGCCTTTGACTCTTACCACTGTGGACCAGCAACGTAGAGGCAGCCGATTATGGCGGTAAGATTTTATTGATAAATTGTGGCCATAACAGAGTTTCTATTGCGACGCTAAGCAGCTAAAGAAAATCACCGTTATCGTCACATTTTAGTAAATCAGCTGTATGAGTTGCATCAGACTCAATAAGAAGCACATGTTACTCAACTTAACATTTTTCCAACATAAACGTTTTTGCTGAAAACACAGTGATTTCTTGTTCTCTAATTTAACAGGGATACAATACATCCTAAAAAAGAAGAACTGAAACCTAGGGAGAAAAGTAATAGGCAGCCAGATAAAGTCAAACCATATGCATGTTCAACTAATGGCTCCCTTTGTCCCAAAAATATGAAATATATACTATTTAAATGGGACACTCAGACTCTTTAAATTCATCTCCTCAGTATGCAACTCCTACTACATCTCTGTGTTTCAGAGATCATCATCATTTATTTATATAGCGCCACTGATTCCGCAGCGCTGTACAGAGAACTCACTCACATCAGTCCCTGCCCCATTGGGGCTTACAGTCTAAATTCCATAACATACACACACAGATGACAGAGAGACTATCACCCATAAGACAACAGATACAATATCTGAGGCTAATAGATATTGTAACACCAATTATTGTTCTTGGGCAGCAAGCCATCATGGCTTTATTCCGCTGAGAGAGAACTGAAAAAATTATTTACAAAAATAACATTTGGTAAACTAGTGACCTGAGGGAAAATGATCTCTCAGCTATTCTTTCCGTCCTTATGCTTACTTTGGAAAGGCTGCTTCACAGAGACATCAGCAATCACACACAATACATACCCATGTCACTAAAAGCGTCCGGATGCAGCTTGCGCATAGCATGCAGTAGGTCATTACTTTAGACCCAATACAAAGATCAGAGGTAACATAATAGTAGTTGTAGACAAGAACAAAGGCCTATTATCCTTATATATTGCTATAACCTCAGAGTCAATTTGGGTGAGTACAGGAGCCACTACAATGAGCTTAAAGCAGGCCTGTCCAACCTGCGGCCCTCCAGATGTTGTGAAACTACAGCATGCCCTTCTAGCTATCAACTGGTTGTCTACTGGCAAAGCATGCTGGGACTTGTAGTTTCACAACACCTGGAGGGCCGCAGGTTGGACAAGCCTGGCTTAAAGTGTACCCACCTCCTACAAACCTTGGTGGTAGTCATATTCAAGCAGACTATTAGTTCACTAGGAAGTAGTGACATCGATGAGGCATGAGCAATAGATTTCAGAAAAGGGGTACAAAACTAGTGAAGAATTACTTGTATGCAAATATGTGGATTACTGTTCTCCACATAGTATCTACAGTATGATCAACAGTACTGTATCTATATAAATCATGTTTAAGCATCATGACTGTGCTTATGTGTCTGCTGCGAGAGTGGAAGCAGCCTAGACCTCAATAAAAGCAAGCAATGGAAGAGATCTACTAAGGTATCCAAATTATGCTGGAGCTCCACTATTAAAGCACTTGCATTAGAAGACCTCCTGATCACTTCTGGCCTTCACCTTACAAATATTTTGCAGCAAGGCAATAGTAACAGTGATCTTGGAGAGGACATTTGCTGAGAACCAAGCATAATAGAATCCACTTTTGAAAGTAATGTAAACAGTGTATTTAAACTTGATATGGGAATGAGGATCAGCGCAGTGTTTTGCATATTAACGCCTTGTTTGTTCTTTGGTGGAAACTAACTGTCATATCTAGGCAGGACTCCGAAACCAACATATACACTCTAAGTATGTCCTCAGCAACAGAGTAAACTTCTAAGGGAGAATAGAAAGATCCAGGACTCTCCTTTCACAGCTTCCTAGAAGTCCATCCTGGATAGATACCTAGATTCCGCCTCAAACAAATTTCTTCATTGTTAAACATTCACAACAAAACTTTCTATCAGTTCAACTTAAAACAGAATTAGCACAAGAATGGTGGAGAATCCTTCCACTTTCATATAACCAATGTGTGTCTAATAAGTCACATGGCCTGCCTCTCTAAAATTTTGGAAATGGCATGTACGTTTAAAACGAATCACACAAAAGCAATTCCTGGAATGCCACATACATTCCACTTAAACAAACAAGCTTAATTTATAGCAGGGGATGGACTGATCTAAATATATAGTTTGCCTCCAAGTAGGTTTAGAGTGTTTCTTGCATACATATGAATGAATGATTGATGTATTAATAGTGATCATAAATTGTACTTATTGCCTTTGTCAAATTATATAAAAAAAAGTTCTTATACAGGGATATATATATATATATATATATATATATATATATATATATATATATATATATATATATATATATATATACACACACACACATATATATATATATATATATATATATATATATATATACATACACACAGTATACATATACACATTGATTGCTTTATTCATTGCAATTTTCAGGTGGCAACAAGAGTAACATTTCCGCTGCTAACATCAGACCAGGGATATTCTCCCACACAGGATAAACCAATCAGGCACTAAATATCCTACTTTAATATTTCTCTTTTGGCAGAAATGCCAGCAGTTTAAGCTCTTTTTGCCATCTTGTCATAAACCTGAGTCTAAATTACATTCAAGTGACAGAATAACTCTGCAGTGATGTTAAACAGATGCAATCTATTGGTGAATTAATATGTGTTCTTGTCGAACACAGTTACACTTGTTGCACAGAGCCTGTTCCATCACACATCACACAGCGTGGTCTGGAAACCTGTTTAATCCACCACAGGCTGTACTGGACTTAACTTTATTGGTTGTAGTAGGGTCACACGTGGGGGCTGAGCTCTTGTAATATACACATGATTTCAAAAGGTCTTAATTACATTTTAAAACTCAGGCCAGGAATCTTACTTGTTTTCTGTCTAAACACAGTTCACAGCGAGTTCAGGTTGGTGATGAATCAGGGGATAAAAAGCCAATGATGATTATCTGTTTATAGTGAGCTCATCTGACCAGACCCAATCACATCAGGCAGGTACAGGACCATGCACATGAAGTCTGTGGATTGGCAATAGGTATAAGGCAACAAGGCCCTGGTGTCCTAGAGACCTAATAAACAGAAAAAGGCAAGTTGCTAAATTTATAACTGGTCAAATGTACAACTAAGAGGGGCTGGAAGAGTCCAAAAATAAAAAAAAATAGAATTCAGCTGTAAGTCAGTAAAAAAATAAAGATCCAAATTAAACCCTACTACTAAAACAATAATAAAAAAAATATACATTCCTAAGTGCATATATTTGCAAATATACATAAATGCCATCCTCCACTTTCCAGATGTCTCCACTAATACAGGTCCTCACTGTACTCAATGAGAGTACCAACACTGTGTCAAATTTATACATTTTATATGTTTAAATCGATAGCAAAATGTAACACGTAACTCCCAACATGAATGTACATGGAGATGTGACCACGACTCACAAGGGATTGCCACATAACATTAGGGGTGTGGCACTTCATCCATGGGCGTGTCCAGTATGTCAGAAGCACAGGGCCACTCCCACCCCCATCCTCTAATAACACCCCTTCAATGCCAACTGCCGCTGGTACTAACAGTATTGAAGGGGCATTAGAGTAACATACATCACAACTGCCCCTAAACTGGAACTATCTTCTAAATCGGGACAGTTGCAAGGTAAGTACCAGGAGGCAGATGAGTTCTCCTGACAGGTAACACATCTCACAATAGGCCCAGACAAACCAAGGTACAGCTACATACCCAAAATGGTGCCATCCTATATATTGCAGCAAAAAAGGAAAGACTTGGGGGTATAATTACTAAACTGCGGGTTTAAAAAAGTGGAGCTGTTGCCTATAGCAACCAATCAGATTCTAGTTGTCATTTATTTAGTACATTCTACAAAATGACAGGTAGAATCTGATTGGCTGCTATAGGCAATATCTCTAGTTTTTCAAACCCGCAGTTTAGTAAATGTACCCCTTGGACTTGTCCCAAAGACCTAAAGTGAACTGCCGGGGACAGAGAAGATATGATGGAGGGCTGTCAGGAGACAAGGCGCCAGGTGACATGGGTACATGAATGTCTAGAGTTTGTAGAGCCCCTAGAAAGGTGGTATCAGTGTTTGGAAAAATCAGGATTTCAGAGGGATTACATTTTTCAATGGGGCACAGTATATTTTAGCCAAGACACTGAGTTGCACTTATTCAACACTACAGCCCATTTATTTGACAGTAGCCTAAAAGCAGTTTGAGAACAAAAGATTACTCCATTGTTAAGTAACTAAGACCAACAGAAATGACTTAGACGCAGGAAAGACACCCAACAACTCATTGCTACATGCTCTATGGGATTTATACCAACTGAGAAACACTTCTGCTCCTACACCCGTTGCACATGAATGCAAAATGCGGCACCATAGCTTCTGACATTAATATTAGGGTAAGATGGTGTGAAAGGAGACAAAAACTGAATCATCATCATCATCTATTTATATAGCGCCACTAATGCCGCAGCTCTACAGAGAACTCACTCACATCAGCCCCTGCCCCATTGGAGCTTACAGTCTAAATTCCCTAATACACACACACACACACACACACAGACTGAGAGAGACTAAGGTAAATTTAATAACAGCCAATTAATCTACTAATATGTTTTTGGCGTGTCGGAGGAAACCATAGCACCCGGAGGAACCCACGCAAACACAGGGAGAACATACAAACTTCACACGGATAATCTGTGCATGCTGTGAGGCAAAAGTGCTAACCACTAAACCACCATGCTGTGAATAGCATATAGTAAAACTTGTTGTCTCAACTCCGTGTATATATATTTATTGTCTATGGGAGAAAAATGCTGTGCATCTGAATTGCACAAATAGGGGAACTTCCTCAATAACTAGTTTGTTTTATCTTTTGATATTTTGGTATCAGATTCTCATCTGGGTAAGCAGCATGAACTCCACATGAAAAGGCTGAACGTGTGAATGAGCTCTGCTAGAAGATAGATGTCCGCATTTGTAAACTTTGTGTGAAAACAGTATTTTTTGTAGCTAGTTTATCAGTAGCCACTCAGAGCGCTGCTATAAACTAACAGTAGGGAACTGACCAGGATTAATAGAGGTACTCAGTCCTGGGATTAGATGGTGTCTTGTTTCATGGGTTTTAGGCCATCTGTTCTTCCCTCCTACATTTTACTTTTGCTAAACTATAAACGCACCTCCACCTCAGGGACCATAGAAAGGAATTAGAATTCTTCTGCTTCTCATTATCACAAGATTCAGTAACTCACTTCATTGTCAGGATAATCCCCCTTTACTCTTTTTTTTGCACTTGCACAGAATGCCAAGATGACAAATACAATCCCAGATGTTCTCAAACTGATGAGGTCTCCACTTTCTTCTGGAGCGTTTGGTCTGCGCTGTAATGGGTCAGAGTGTCACCGCTGACAGAACCCTGATGCCCACACCCAATATCCATTCACTCTTGTTAGTAATTTGTTTAGCTGTCCACATACTACACTTCCACCTTAATCCCTCTTGGCCATTTACATTACTTAGCTTGTTCTCTAGCTCCACCGACAGAGAATTAATTTCCTATTGTTCAAGTGCTGGAGAGTTTCGATTTCTTTGTAAAAGTTAAAAGGCCCTTTGGGGTATTTTAAACGACTGGTTTCTGTAGCTTATTATTGCAGGTAGTCATTTTTAATTTAATGTTTTATTTCCCCCTGGATCGCATGCACCTTTCTTCCTTCTGAACGACAATCAGAGGTAAAATCAGTTGGCCTGGTGGCGGCAATAAAGTATTTGGGTGGACGCCATCGATTATTAACTGTTACAGAAAGCTGCTCTGCCCAAGTCTCTTCATAGGACATAATTATGCAGGTCATTAATTGGATTTAATATGGACTATGATGAACAGCCAATTAGAAATGAATATGGCCAATAAGGCTTCTTCTGTGAAAGGTAAGTTACTGTTTGCTTTCAAAGTTCTATAATGTATTGTTGAAACTTAATATTTGATCCACAACATAGCGGAATCCTGTGGTACCAAAGCAGATAAAAGGCAATGAGTTTTAAAGGTTTATTATCTTGCTGTAATTAGCACAAATGTGCTGTAACCCATAGCAACAAGTGTAGTCAACAACAACCATGCAGCTACGAACTTCATCCGAAAATTCACTTAGAGTTTGGCATTTAATGCAAAATGGGTCATGTGACTCTAGTGGGCAGGGTCTGTTTCTTGAAGAATTACAAAATATTAGATGTCAAAAGGTGATACTTGCTCCTGGCATACTAAAAATGCTCATACTCTTCTGAGAAGCATCAATACTTAATAAAAGTTGCTCTGAAGCATGTACATATGTCAGTTTCTGTAATATCTCCAGATAGAGGGTTCAGTTTTAATATAGCTCTCTGCTGGTTGCAGCACTATGACAGTGAGATAGAAAATGTACAATGTTTAGCTCCCAACAATAAAAACAATTGATCACGGCATATAGTGCTTGTTGAGACCTTTTAGCCAACTTCACATTGCTGCAAAGGTTCTATTCAGGGGCGGATTGGGAACATAAAGTGGCTCGGGAAAAAATCTGGAAGTGGCCTCATGTGGGTGGGACCAAGTCAAGTGTAGGCAGGGCAAACACAAAAAGAGGGGGGATTAATACAAAGTTGATTATGCCATCAGAGGGCTGAATATTGCTCATACCACCATTGTCCCAACATTCCCACTCATGAGACAGAGCCCTAAATCAGTACTGTCCCGCTGAAACATATTCATGTTTATTTAACAACATGTTGCAGAGGAACTGCCAATATAGAAAAATACAGTTGACAGACTGTCCTGCTCTCTCCTACCTGTTCTTGTTGCTTTCTCTACCTGTGGTTGCTGGTGTCTCTTAATCAGTTGCTGCTTGTCTGTATCCTGGAATGCTGGGGGCCCTATTTGGGGAAAAAAATAGTACATAAAATTTAGAAAACTCCAACAAGCTCCGGTTTAAATCAAAAGCACCCACATTTAATAAATAGGCTTCCTTCCAGCCCCAACATTAAAATGCTAGAATTCACATTTAATAAATAAACCTCTTTCCCTCCCTCCAAACAGCCCCAGCAATAAATTGACAGCATTTACATTTAATAAATATAACCATTTTCCACGACCATGTCGGCATTAAATAATTCATATTTAATAAATAGCCCTTTTCCCAAACTCACCCCCACATTCAATAGCCCCCAAATCATCCCATCTTAAATAGTCCCCACTATTAAATTTCCCCACCATCACTCCACAAACCAAATAGCACCCATTAATTAGCCACCACCTACCTCACACCCATATTACATTGCCACAAGCCCCCTTTGCCAACACACACCATTACCACAAGCCCCCTTTGCCAACACACACCATTGCCATCAGCACCCCCTGCTGCCTTCACACACACATTGCCATCACCCACCCCCCCCTGCTGCCTTCACACACGCATTGCCATCACCCACCCCCCTGCTCCCTTTACACACACATTGCAATCAGGCCCACTCCGCTTACACACACACTAGTATCAGCCCCCCTTCCGCTCACACACACACTAGAATCAGTCCCCCGTCGCTGCGCACACACACTGAAATCAGTCCCCCCGCTGCTGCACGCACACACACACTAGAATCAGCCTCCGCTCACACACACACTAGAATCAGACCCCCCCGCCACTGCGCACGCGCGCACACACTAGAATCAGCCTCCGCTCACACACACACACATACTAGAATCAGACCCCCCCCCCGCCGCTGCACGCACGCACACACACACACAAACACTAGATTCACACTGGAGTCAGCCCCCCTCCACACATGGAGACAGACACTGCCATAAGCCTGCTGCTGCCGCGCTCACTTACCTGTCAGCCGCTTCCAGCTGCGCTCCTCTGCTCACATGGGACGGCACCTGTCACATGGTGCGCGTCCCATGTGATTGTTGGATAGGCCACTTACAGGGGGAGATCCGCTGTCCTTGTTTAAAAAAAAAAAAAAATTAAAAGGAAACAAAAAAAACCCAGACAGGCGGCCTCATTAGGTCATCGGCCTACCGGGAAAGTTCCCGGTAAGGTTTATGACCATTCCGCCCCTGGTTCTATTTAAGTGATGTTTAGATTCCACAGGGCTAGCAATAATTAAGCCTGGTTTTGTCTAGTCTAATTGAATATTATCAATTCACTTTGGTTCACTGGTTGAATAAGTAACTACGGGGGGAGCTGGTATTGGATAACTTTCTTCCTTCAATAAATGAAATGACCATTTAACAACTGTATTCTGTGTTTACCCGGGTTGTCTTTGTCTTATATTCAATTTAGTATGAAGATCTGAAACTATGCAGTGTGACAAACATGCAAAAATAAAAAAAATCAGGAAGAGGGTGAAAACTTTTTCACACCACTGTATATGAAACGCACTGGATGTGCAGTGCAAAAAGCAAATGCGGAAATATCTGAAAATTGCACTGTGAAAACGCATAACACGAATAAAAAATATATTAATATTTTAATAGGAGAAGACCATGTAACACATACTCCAGAGTGTATTAGAATAGATAAATGTGCAGCGCATATGGCTCATTCTTCAGGAGCCCAGAAGGCAGATAAAACACAGCAGACAGCCTTAAAAGAAGCCGTCTACTATATATGTAAAAATGAAAAGAAGAGGGAATGTCAGGTTAATCTTCACATTGTTTTGCTTGCTTTATTAGTTGACCTCTTGGATCTTCAGCTTATGATGGATCATCTGATGGATGAACTTGTACGAGGGCCAAAACAGGAAGATCAATCACTAAGCACAGACAGAGTGTGTAAAGACTAATAAATCCTACAACATACACAAAGACTACTTCAAGTTAGCAAGACTGGTAAGTTGAAGCACAAATGTTAAACTAATGCTCACACACCTGACACACAGAAATAGGCATCAGTTGCCCTGAAATGCTAGACATCATCTCTGTACAGTGTCCTCGCTTCTCCAGATCAGCAAGCTGTAACTTTTTCAGTTCTTCATTGCAAACGTTTACTGAACATTTGCCTAAACCTAAAATGTAAGTTGATTCATACACGCCTGCATCCGACCCTTCTCTCAGGATGCCACTAAAAACTATTATCCACGCACTTATCATTTCCCATCGTGATTACTGTAACCTTCTTCTCACCGGCCTCCCCAGCTCCCACCTCGCTCCCCTTTGTTCTATACTCAGCACGGCTGCGTGACTTATCTTCCTTTCACACCGCTCTTCTTCTGCCTCGCCTTACGATGGATCCCCTTCCCCATACAGAATCCTTTTTAAACTCCTTACCCACATCTACAAGGCCCTGTCCCACTCCACTTCCCCTTATATCTCCAACCTCCTCTCCATTCACACTAACGCCCGTCCCTGCGATCGGCCAATGACTGTCGCCTCTCCTCCCCACTGATCACCTCATCCTACGCCAGAATTCAAGATTTCCCAGGCTGCCTCCCTCCACTGTAATGACGCTTTATCAACCCTCGCTCTATCTGACTGTCCCCTAATCTGTGCACCTTCAAATGGGCACTTAAAACTCATCTGTTCCTCAAAGCCTACCAGCCATCCACGCTTGTTCTCGTCACCTCCCTCTTTCCTGTTTGCCCTCTTCTTGCGCCTGTTCCCCTCCATTGACTCCCTCTTGTGCCTGCGGTCTGTTTACCCTCCCTTTAGTATGGAAGCTGTTATGAGCAGGGCCCTCTTCCCTTCTGTCTCTACACCATTTCTTCTCCTCCAATGTCACTGTACTAGCTATGCATGGAGCCATTGGAGTCTTGGTTTTACTCGTTTACTGTTCTGTTCAGTTATACCCTGTATGGTCAACGGTTTGTATTATGTATGGTGCTGCAGACATCTTGTGGCGCCTTATAAATAAAGGCTAATAATAATAATAATAATAATAATAATAATAATAATACTACAAGAGCTACTAATAAAGTTTCCAAAAATATATGCAAGGGTTGTATTCATGGGTGATACTGTCCTAGTGTGTGTTCAGCAATGTAAATAATTATAGCTTGAATGCTTGTTAAAATACTACAGATCACTATAATAAATGATTTTATAACACTCAGGTTAAAGTGCACCTGTCACTTACACACAGTGGATGTATCTATTTGGTGGGCTGAGCAATAAGAATGTAGCCTATTGATTCACTAGGAACTAGCACCTCATAAGTACGTTTGGCATGAATGTTACTCAGACAGTGCCTCAGTGATGTCACTGGTTCCCAGGGAATTGATAGGCTGCCGGCATTCGAAATGCCACACTTTTCCTCCCAGTGCTGGTAGGTGAGTTCACTAGGTGGTCAACAGAGTAAGCGAGCAAGATTAGGTGGGAGTGTGTGTGTGGGAGGGTGACGAGTGTTACCACAGAAGTGGGAGAAGCTTAGCGGAGACTATTATGCGGGGAACCCTCTGGTTGTTTGTTGCCCATACCCAGCAGCTAGTCATGGTTAATGGCTGCACATGGTAATCGGACCAGTAGGGTTTTCACGTTTGGCTCTCAGAGGCATCACAGCCACTGGTGGTCCTAGAGGTTTTTTTTTTAAGGGGTGACAGGATGCCCCGCCTCCTTTTTCACTAATAGCAGTAGTGGCTAGCGGCAGAGACAGGCAGACAAAGGTTTGAAACACAATCAGAGCAGCCGCACAGGATTCTCTAGCTGCCTTTCAGTTGATGGAAACATGTAAACAGTGCATGGCTGCAGGCTGCTAGTGGGTCAATTGCCCCTATCGCCATCTCCCCTCCCTGGATCTGCCACTGTTCTTAGCTGCTTACTGGTTCAGCTCACAAAAGCCTCCACTGTGTAAGTGACAGGTCCACTTTTAGGGCTTGTGCAGTCAAACCACATCTTAAGCGCAGCAGGTTGCAATATGTGAAAAAACCGACCTTAAGATTTGCTAGGTTTTGGCATCCGCCCCTTTGAGATACGTCCTATTTTGAGTTGCATGTATCATCAATTTTGGGAGGCTCATATTTGTGTATCACAAGCCTGGTGCAAGTTTACATGTTGCTGATGATGACATTCCTATCTTCCATGGTTATAAAAATAAATAACACAGGGAAATGATCGATAAGCGCTCCCTCAAGAAATTTGGGGAAAAGGGTACTGGATGCTGCCACTGTCCCAAAGAGGGGAAGCCTGATTATTCCCAAAATTTTCAAGATTTAAAAATAAATAAATAAATATAAGAGACTGGGCGCCAATGAACAGACTACACCCTCTGGCACCCCTGTCATGCTGGGAGTATTTTCAGACTGTCAAAATGAAGGTTAATGTGTTTTGATGCATACTTGCACTCTTCTGTATGTACTGTCAAGTCCATAAATATTGGGACATTGACACAATTCTCATATTTTGGGCTCTATACACCACCACAATGGATTTGAAATGAAACTAACAAGATGTGCTTTAACTGCAGACTTTCAGCTTTAATTTGAGGGTATTTACATCCAAATCAGGTGAACAATGTAGGAAGTACAACGGTTTCTATATGTACCTCCCACTTTTTAAGGCACCAAAAGTAATGGGACAATCGACTCAAAAGCTATTTCATGGACAAGTGTGGGCTATTCCCTTGTTATTTCATCATTAATTAAGCAGGTAAAAGGTCTGGAGTTGATTCTAGGTGTGACATTTGCATTTGGAATCTGTTGCTGTCGACTCTCAATATGAGATCCAAAGAGCTGTCACTATCAGTGAAGCAAGCCATCATTAGGCTGAAAAATCAACTGTTTGGGACATTCTTAAAAAGAAAGAACGCACCGGAGAGCTCAGCAACACCAAAAGACCCGGAAGACCATGAAAAAACAACTGTGGTGGATGACAGAAGATTTTTTTCCCTGGTGAAGAAAAACCCCTTCACAACAGTTAGCCAAATCAAGAACACTCTCCAGGAGGTAGGTGTATATGTGTCAAAGTCAACAATCAAGAGAAGACTTCACAAGAGTGAATATAGAGGGTTCACCACAAGATGTAAACCATTTGTGAGCCACAAAAACGGGAAGACCAGATTAGAGTTTGGCAAACAACATCTAAAAAAGCCATTACAGTTCTGGAACAACATCCTATGGACAGATAAGACAAAGATCAACTTGTACCAGAGTGATGGGAAGAGAAGAGTATGGAGAAGGAAAGGAACTGCTCATGATCCAAAACATACTGTCTCATCAGTGAAGCATGGTGGTGGTAGTGTCATGTTGTGGCATATATGGCTGCCAATGGAACTGGTTCTCTTGTATTTATTGATGATGTTACTGCTGACAAAAGCAGCAGGATGAATTCTGAAGTGTTTTGGGCAATATTATCTGCTCATATTCAGTCAAATGCTTCAGAACGCATTGGATGGCGCTTCACAGTGCAGATGGACAATAACCCGAAGCATACTGCAAAAGCAACCAAAGAGTTTTTTAAGGCTAACAAGTGGAATGATTGCAATGGCCAAGTCAATCACCTGACCTGAATCCGATTGAGCATGCATTTCACTTGATGAAGACAAAACTGAAGGGAAAATGCCCCAAGAACAAGCAGGAACTGAAGACTTTTGCAGTAGAGGCCTGGCAGAGCATCACCAGGGATGAAACCCAGCGTCTGGTGATGTCTATGCGTTCCAGACTTCAGGCTGTAATTGACTGCAGAGGATTTGCAACAAAGTATTAAAAAGTGAAAGTTTGATGTAGGATTGTTTAGTTTGTCCCATTACTTTTGGTCCCTTAAAAAGTGTGAGGCACATATAGAAACTGTTGTACTTTCTACACTGTTCACCTGATTTGGATGTAAATACCCTCAAATTAAAGCTGGAAGTCTGCAGTTAAAGCACATCTTGTTAGTTTCATTTCAAATCCATTGTGGTGGTGTATAGAGCCCAAAATATGAGAATTGTGTCGATGTCCTAATATTTATGGACTTGACTGTATATTGCTGATTTTATGAGCCTTGCTTCAACTGGGGTTCCCCATATGTTCCTCCTTGTGTGATTTCCCCTTTTTTCTGTACCCCATATATTTTTGAAACGTTTCAATAAAAATATTGATGCCAAAAAAAAAAAAGAGACTGGGCGGAAAGGGGTTGGATGGGATACAAACAGGATACAATATTATAATTATAATATATCTATTATAACTAATTATATATCCTCAAAGTCACATAAATATGCATGAACCCATATATACATACAAAACACACAGTGGTGCATTAAATACAGGGATACATAGTGTGGTTTTGGAATCTCCGGGGATAACTAACCACAGGACCACTTAGCCACATAAAGGTGTATTGCCCTCTGTACATATAAACTGGTGTACTCAGATCGGAAGTCCTTAAAAAAAAATAAAAATTAATAATAATAATAATAATAATAATAAAAGTGTATAACCAGCAACTGCGCTATGCAGCCTGGTTTCCACTAATACATGTGGACAAGTTTAGGGTCTCCCTGATAAACCAGCAACAGGCTATGCTGGACACCCTATAACAAGAAACCTGCAGTGTAGAGACCCTCTATCACAGTGTGACCTGCTCTGCCTGTTTAGCTTCATGCTGGATTATCCAAGTAACCAGGAGGGGACCCACACTCATTATCCCCATTTTAATGAAAACTAGAGCAGACAGTATAGTGCTAGTGCTGGTTACGAATTTTAGATGGGCACTCTTTAAAAAATGAACAATGACATTACATAAGCCGATAATGAAGCACTGCTTCGGACAGAACTATACGTTAGATTTTTAGTTTCGAAGTTTGTTAACATACATGCACTCAAGATATAGATGGAAAAACGTATGTATGTAGATAAATTTTTAACTTTAGATCTTCATTTTAGAACTTAAGGAAAAAACAGAAGATCGCTGAACAATTTCAAAATAATCCAAATCAAACACAGAAAATAATAAGAGCAAAATGGAACCAAATGACTTCAGCAACTCCCCTCTTCACCACAGCTATCCCGGATTTCAAATTTGTTAGGAGGAAAAAACCTGTGAGTAACACGGATTGATACTCGGATTACATGTTAACTATCTTCTGTATCCAAATTAAAATCTCTGAGAAAGAACAGTTCAACGTTGTTTACAAGACAATGTCATATAAAACGTGTAAGAAAAAAAGAGATGGTTTTCTTTTACTAAATATAACTTGCGCAAGTGAGGGATTAGAAGAATTTTTTCTCTACTATTTCTCCTGGTTAATTTGTCGTTTTTTCCGCGATGATTATAAGTGTGTTTATAAAAGTCAGTGCAGGAACGACGATCAAAAGAAAAGCTGGTGAGAACGCAGAAAAACCCCAGTGGATCAAGTTGTCTCATAGGGGAATTATGCAGATTCAAGTAAACAAGTGCGAATTGTTGAGGTTTTTGTAAAAAAAAAAAAAAAAAAAGGAAAATGCTACTATAATTTTATCTTAAGTAATTCTATATAATAACATCTGTAGAGCAGATGGCTGAAAGGCGAAAAAAAAGAATGTTCCGTTTTCTTTCTCTTGCTCTAAAGTATATGTGAGATGACAACTATTGTCGCTGTGCTCAGTTTGGGTCAGCAAATAATTTGTACGAAAAATGCAGCTGCTGCAGATGTCCACTGGATTGCGCGACTATAAAATCAAAGACAGAGTGAATTATTTCATGTATTAGTTTCATGCTGTAAAAACACGAACATTAATCCGGGCGTGCTGGGGGTATCTGTGCAAGAAACAGATAGCACATATTTGGAAAACATGTATATCATTACATTTAGACAGGTAGCATAGGCACAATGCAGGAAAGACTTGTGAAACTATAAAAAGCTAACTTGTTCTCCCAATTTGTTTCTATAGAAATGACTTTTTATTGTCTCATGATAATAATACCTAAAGTGAAAAGTTGAGTGCTGCTACAGGACCAAATGCTCTTTGTAGCAGGTGGTAGAAGTAGAAGCATTATCCTTCCCGCAGGTATCTCCTACTGTACACACAAACTTCTTACGTTAGCACTATTCAGGGGTGAAGGCAGTATTTGTGGATACAGGTAAACATCATATTAGTGCTGAGGACTGACATCACACATAAAAGACTCACAAATAAATGCAATCTCCACTTGGCTGCTGGACCCACGGAGCCCAACTGTCAGCATCCTGGACCACTGGTCAAAAAGCTTCAGAAATTGCCTAATATATTAACCCCAACCAGGGGGTGGTAATGTATCCTCCCTCATTGTCCTGCAGAACTTGGATTAATTTCTCCTTCCCGTTGTTTCATTACCTACCCTAAGCTAATCCATATCTCTCACATCCCTCCACCTACTCAATTTACCATCCATCTTCCTTGTACTCACTTTCAAAACACTTCTCTCCAAATTTCTCTTCTCTCTACAGCATCTTATGTCTCCCTTCCTTATTATTATTTACCCTTCATTGCGTCCCTCCTCGCTAGTCTGCTAGTATGTTCTACTTCCTGCACCCACCACACTCACTGGCCTACATAAGCAGAAACAACTCTCACACCCACAAATCATCCTGGTATGTCCTCTTTTTCGCCATACTCCATCTCATGGCTGCTGGAGACATCTCACCCAACCCTGTGCCCCGTGCAATCCCCATTATCTGCTCAATCTCATCGCTCCACCCCTATCTCTCCATCTTATTCATATATCCCCACTACTCTCCCTTTTTCCAATGCACTTTGGAACACAAGATCTGTTTTTAACAAACTCACATCCATCAATCATCTGTTCATTTTATTATTATTCAACCTCCTTGGAAGCCTGGCATAGCTCCTCAGACAGTACATCTACTGCAACTATCTCCTACGGAGGACAACACTCCTTAGTCAGCAACACTCCCAGAGCCATAAACAGACAGGTGGTGGAAAAGGCATTCTACTTTCTCCCTACTTCACCTTCTGAGTCATACCCGCTTTATCGTTCTCTACCTTTGAAGTCCACACAATCCATCTGGTCCCCCCTATCCACTTTCATATTAATGCCATTTATCTTCCTCCAAATGTAATTTCCCAATTACTTGATAACTTTCCTGCCTGGCACACTTATTTTCTATCATTTGATCTGCCTACACTCACACTAGGTGATTTTAACATTCCCATTGACAACCCCACTGCCTCTTCTGCCACTAAAATTCTGTCACTTACTTCCTCCTTTGGTTTCTTCCAGTGGCCTTTACCTTCTGTGCACTGTAATGGACACTCCCTTGACCATGTCTTCTACAAATTATGCTCCTTGTCTACTTTTCCAACTTGGTCTTTCCGTTCACCAACCACCACTTCCATTCCTTCAGTCTCGCCTTATTTCATCCACCATCTACACCCAAAGCCACATGCACATAGCAATATCTAACTACTTTTGACCCCAATCCACTTCTTATTTTCACTAAAACTACTCTCTCCTATGACTACCATTTCCTGCTGCCTCTTTCTACAACAAAACACTCAATTAAGCCCTACAATGCACCTCAACGGACCCATTACCTGTAAAAATGCGCTTGCACTGTTGACCGCCACTGGAGGAAGTCTCACTTCTAAGATAACTTCCTCCACTGTTAACTAATCCTTTTACCTTACAATGTTGCCCTTTCACTCACCCAGCAACATACTTATCTTCTCTAATATCCAGTCAATCTTCTAACACCTGTAGCCTCTTTGCCACCTTCTTCTCTCTTCTCCACCCACCTGTAGCTCTTTGGACCTTGCTCCCTCACAGTCCAGGATGCTGCCACCCACTTCATCTAAAATCGACAACATTCAAAAAAATATTTCCACATACCAAATCCTGCACAACCCAACCACCTTTTCCCTACACTCCTAAATCCACCCTCAATTCATTCTCCCCAACACCTGAAAACAAAATTTCTGTATCTCACCCTACAACCTGACTCCTCGACCCTACCTCCCAACTTCTCTGCACCCTTTCCTCCACTGCATGTCCACCTCTAGCTCTTCTCTTCAACCTTCTCTCTCCACTAGCACATTTACATGCTTTAACTAACTGTACATTGTACAGCACGCGAGTCCTTGCATCGCCCCTTTAACAGCCGCAATGACACTGTTGCCGTGGAAACTGAAGTCTTCCTGGGACGCAGCATGTTCAATTGTCGAAATGATAGCACTTCACTTTTTCCAATAGCCATGAATGTCAGCGTGTCAGCCATTCGTGGTTCAGGATCCTGCAGTGATTATGAGTACCACCGCATTACACTGTCCTTTTACTGGTTCACTTCCAACCTATTGAACCGCTCCTATACTGTCTCTATCTCAGACACATCCACCCTCCAAGCTCTCTATCACTTACGGTCTGTTCTTACCCCTCTGCTTTCCATTCTTTACATTTCTTCTTTTGGGGAACTTTTCGCTCATTCCGCTTCCAGTACCATCTCTAGGCTGACAAAACCCAAATCTCTTCTATCTCGACTCCCCTTCTGTACTATTTGGTGTAGCCCACTGTCTCGCACCACAAGGATGTCCCAATGCTATATAAAGCTCAAAATGTCCAAAACAGAACTTATCCTCATTTCCTCACAGAGTCACCAAGCCCCATCAAATCTCAATCACCATCAATAACAGCACAATATATTTAGGCTAATAAACTCACTGCTTTGGTGTCACACTTGACTCCACCTTCTACTTTATTCCTTGCATCCAATCTCTTTCCCAGTCCTTTTGCCTCCACCTTATTGCCAGAATACGCCCTTTTCTTATGCAAAATGCTACCTCTCTCACCATCTCCCACTTTGACTACTTTAAAATCTTTATATTTTGCATTCCCCTTCAATTTAATCAGGCTCAGTCCCAAAGGATTGGAGAATAGCAGATGTGGTGCCGTTGTTTAAAAGGGAATGTGATCACAACCAGGGAATTATAGACCAATAAGCCTGACATCAATAGTGGAGAAACCACTAGAAGGTATATTAAGAGATAGTATCAGGATTACTTGGTGAGTAAAAAGATAAGTGGGAATCAGCATGGATTTGTGAGGGATAGGTCATGTCAAACTAATTAGTTTCTATGAGAAAGTTAGTGGAAACTTAGGACATGGAAGTACTGTAGATGTGGGCTACTTAGATTTTGCAAAGGCCTTTGATACAGTGCCACACAAGAGGTTGGTTTACAAAATAAGGGAACTGGGTCTAGTAACACAACAATTGAACTTGGCCCGAAAACTGGTTGTAGAAAAGGGAACAGAGAGTTGTCATATATGGAACATTTTCTAATTGATCAAAAGTTTTAAGAGTGTACCTTAAGGTTCCGTGCTGGGGCCACTGCTATTTAATATATTTATTAATGAACTTGGTGATGGTTTAGAAAGCAAAGTTTTCATTTGACATTAAACTTTGTAAGGTAATAAAATAAGAGCAAGATGTAGTTTCTCTACAGAGGGACTTGAATAAACTTCAGGATTGGGCATCCAAATGGAATATGAGGTTTAACATAGATAAATGTAAGTTTTATGCATTAAGGGATCAAGAACAAGCACACAATTTATAAATTAAATGGGATTAATTTAGGGGAATCTACAATTGAAAAGGATTTGGGAGTGCTCGCAGACAGTAGACTTAGCAATAGTGCTCAATGTCAAGCAGCAGCTGCAAGGGCCAATAAAGTATTGTCATGCATAAAAAGGGGCATAGATGCAAAGGAAGAAGATATCATTTTGCTATTATATAAATTGCTGTTAAGACCTCATCTTGAATACGGAGTACAGTTCTGGGCACCACTCTATAAAAAAAAGACATTTTGGAACTAGTTCAGAGAAGGACGACAAAATTGATAAGGGGTATGGAGTCATTAAGTTATGAGAAAAGGTTAGCCAGTTTAGGCATGTTTACTTTAGAAGAGAGGCGTCTAAGAGGGGATATGATTACTATGTACAAAATCATTAAGGGTCAATACAGAGAACTTTCATAGGAACTTTCTACACCAGGACACACAGTCAAGGTTAGAGGAGAGAAAGTTTTACAACCAGCAAAGGAAGGGGTTCTTTACAGTAAGGGCAGTCAAGATATGGAATTCAATGCAAGGGAAGGTTGTGATGGCAGATTCAATTGATATGTTCAAGAAAGGGTTAGACAAATATTTAGCGGAAAAGGTTATTCAGCATTAATTAAAATGAAGGATAGTAGTGGATCCCGACTGATAAAAATTGGTGGTTGCTTCAACAACTCCATCCTTCATATATCTCAAATTTCAACTCAAAATACTCAACCTCTTAAAACTACATCTGACCTGTGCCTCGCGCCTGTAGCCACCTCTTTTAGTCCTGTCTACAAGACTTCTCCCGTGCTGCTCCCCACTTATGGAATTCCCTACCACGTCTGACTTTCCCACAGCCTTGAAATCTTTAAATGCTCTCTGAAAACCCATCTCTTTATTATAGCTCACTCTACTCCCATCTATATGACACACACTAAGGCAGTGTTCCTCAAAACCAGTCCTCAGGACCCTAAACAATGCATGTTTATCAGGTGACAAGGGAAATAATTATACCACCTGTGGATCTGTTTCAGTTAGTAATGTATAAACCTATGCTAAAGCAAGGAGATATGGAAAACATGCACTGTTAGGGGTCCTGAGGACCAGGTTTAAGAAACAATGCACTAAGGTACCCCCTCACAAGTGTCCCAATCTCCACTCTGAGCTACACTCACTGCTCTTGTTTCAGTTGCTGTCACATGAGCAGGAGCTCCCTACCCTTTGTTTTCATGTCTGCATTTATTTGGTCTACCTTGAATATCTCTTCTTTTGTATGTTCTGTTTCTGACACTGTCCGGTGCTGCTGAACACTGTAGCACCTTACAAATTAACAACAACAACAACAATAATAATAACAATAATAATGTACAGGGACGAATCTACACTAAATATGGCCCCAATTGTATAGAGTAGCCTCTGTTCCCAGAATAAAAAGCAAACCACTTTCCTGGAGGCAGCCAAGCCAGGACTGACAATATAAACATGTCCAGGCTTAGTATGTAAAGATGTTGTTCTGAAAGGGAAAGTACCCCATGGCCAATCCTTTCTGCTGACATATCAGTAGCAAAAACTCCGGACATTAGCACAGAATGCTAAGGAACTGCAGCACCCAAAGGAAACCCACGCAAACACGGGGGGAGAACATACAAACTCAACACAGGTAGGGCCATGGTTGGGAATCAAACTCATGATCCCAGTGCTGTGTGGCATAAGTCCTCACCACTGAGCCACCGTGCTGCCCATTAATCACGTGACAGAATCTGAAAGGGTCCTGTTAATTAAAGGAAATACAGAATGAAACACGTGTGGCTTGCTGTCACATCTATATCCATAAGGTTAAGGACTTTGTAGTAACCAGTAATGCAGGTTGAGACTGGTTATCCAGCTACGGTAGTTTCAGCATCAAAACAGGAATAAAATATATTGAGCAACAAGTAATGGTCTATTTGAGTCAGCTCCTCCCAAACATAAAGGGTGAATTGGCTATATAGTGGAGTACATTGTATATATAGATATCTGTTTGCCTATTACTTAAAGAGTCTCTGGGACACAGCCAGGTCAGAGTTTACAGCTATCAGCGTCATGTTCCCCCAAGCCTAGTAGAGATGGGAATGTGCACTTTATAGTCAGACAGGTGGAATTATTATCAGACACAGACTGCAATACAGTACAGGAGCATGTGCGATACAGACTCCTCCATAGTGGATATTAATATGATGTATAATGAGAATGTAATCCTCACAGTGACCATGAACTTGTTTCATGCCTCCCAGCCCTGGCTAAGGTAAGCGTGGGAATGAGAACAATGTTCTGAACTGGTCTGAAAATGTCTTTATGGCTAAATCAAGAATGCCGGCCCAGAGCACTCTCAAAGTCTTTCATGTTGCATTTTAGCTTAGAAAGCATTTGCAAAATGCACTGAAATGTGGCGAGCCTGCCAGATCATTTTTTTTTTTTTTTTTTAGGTAAAAAGGGAAATAAATCACCTACATTTGGCCCGCTATGAGTACTTCTCAGTTACAAAACATTCCCTGTATCTGTTCTGTTGCTATGTTGAGTTTCAGCTGGTATTGTTCTTTATAAGTCTGTCTTATTATAGAGTCGTTTAGCCACCGCTGGCACTGCCAAATTGGTCCTGAAAAAAATGTCTTTAAAACCGTTTTCCTCTGGTCCTGACAGAGGCTGCTCTGTGTGTAGACGGTTAGTGCCGCCAGAGAGCCCAGTACTGGCTCTTGTAGGAGGCCTCGTGGCATGTCATCAAATGTAGACATGGCACCAAGAGAGCCCCCTTCAGCAGCGTGCTGGAGTAAGCCGACGTCCTAAATACCACGCACATTGTACACAGCCTTACTGCACCCAACCCAGTAACAATAACTGATATACAGTTTCAATAAGTACAGTGCTCTCTATTCATGCGCTCAGCTAAATGTTCCTGGCGGCTTAATAAAAATCGAAGCACTCAGCTAGGCATTGCGTTTTTTATTTTTATGGTGCAGGGTATGTTCCATATTTTCCTCTTTAAGATAAATAAGATTAAAAAAAAAAGCTTCTTAGAGTGCTTCTTGAAAGCTGTACTTGGAACTGAATGAATATGAAAGAACATGCAATTGGTTTGCTAGAGGCAATCTTGAATTTAACTACAATTCCAGGATTGTAAACCCAAGCCATAGACCAATTAATATTAGTTTACAAATGGAAGACATTTTTAAGAGACAGCAAAAATAAATGAAGAAAATGTTTTATGATGAGATATGTGATCTCGATGGTATAGAGCAAGAGCAATTAGTTAGATTTTGTAAATATTTCTGATTGGAACGGCGTCATGAAATCTTTTTAAAATTCTCCTGGGCACACAGCAGTAAACACAATCTTAGTAAGAGCGTATAATGCAAATGTTTATTAGATGCCTGGACCAGATATTTGTGTTTCTAAATGTTTATGCTTCAAAGTCGATACACCTTTCTTTCAAATCATATTTCTGCTTATGACTCCAGTACTGTTTTTTGTTTCTTTTTTGTAAATAGCGGCGTAAAACAAGAACAAAAACACAAATTAAACCCACACATATCATGCGCTCATGCAGGGTGGAATTTGTTGTTAATACAAAACATTGAATCCTTGTCATTTACACCTTGTATTATGACAACAGGGCTGGGCTACAGCATTCAGCAGGCCTTAGAAACCCCATCTTTGTCTTGCTGTTTTTGTCTGGATTGGCTCAGTAATCAATCTCCATCTCTTTATAATATACATGAGGCTGTGTCTGACTTTAATTAATACAAAGCAGACACCAGTTGATTTAAAAGTAAGAAACAGTGCTTGTAGCGATATAATCAAGGGGCGTGCGTAAGAGGTATAGTCAGCAGGTAGAACATAGAACGATGAGCTACAGAGAATTATGTTCCATGCAACTGAAGTAGTGTAAATACTTTTATGAACATTACAAGTACATTTCCATTTTTCAACAAGGAATATGACTAAGATAAAAATAAAAAATAAGGGAACACACTTTAAATCCGCAATATTCCACAGCTGTCAAACAGATGAAAGATGAAAATATTTAATATTTTGGCTTGCTACAAAAATGACAGTTTGTAGATAGCGCTGTGTGTATCAGGTGCATTTTAATAGCAGTAAGATAGACAGCAATAGCAATAGTGACACCTGTAGGCTTAGCAAGGTTTATATGCATGAGCAGCAAAACAGACAGCTACAGCAACATGAGATATTTTAAGCTAGACATGTAATGGACAGGAGGAGGATTATACGCACAAACCCAAAACTACATAATAGAATTGTTTTTTTGTACTTTGATCCAATAAAATAAATATATACATTATTTCTTCTGTTGTTTAGTGATATTAGCGATATAAAATTGAGCTATAAGTGACAAATCTGAAGCGCCCCCTAGTGGTTGTGATTTGCTAGCTGACAGATTAATGCAAATTCATTTGACAGCAATACATTGAGGGGCGGGGCATGTTTAACTATTGGTGAACTTAAATCCTGTGGTTAGTTGACAGAACTAAATATACTGCATAGATTTAGTGATGACTAAAACCACCACAGACTATATTAATTTTAATATTTAAGTCAGCTGGATATACATGTATGTGTAATATCAGCAGTATCTTATTTTGGCACATGTATAATTATAAATGTAACAATCGCTTGACCAGCAAATACATGGAATTCAAGGTGATGCCTTTCTTTGGTGTCATTATTTCTTTAGTCAAATATTTACATCTAAGCCCAACATGTAGAGGTTCTAAGTGCTTCTAAACGAGCCGCTTCTTCTTTGTTGGTCAGTGGTTATCTAACATTTAAGGCACTGCTACTAGGATTAAAACATTAGGAGATCACGTTTTAGAACTTACCCGATACTTTGTTTCCAGCCTGAATACAGAGAGATCCCTGAAGTTCAGAGAATGAAGTCACGATGGAGGGACTTTTGGGGTGCGGTACAGTCGATAAGGAAAGGAACACTTGTGCAGTGTGAAAAGTGACCTTATGGAAAAAGGACACTGATCTCCAGCTTCCTTCTTGTGGTAAGTGGGAATTCACAGCTTCCTGGGTGACAGCGCCAGGATCCTTACTATAGCAGGATGAAGGTTTCAGACTCTCGTCCCTGGGGGACATTCCATCAGCCTCATTATCTTTCATTATCTTTTTCAGGAAAACTTTTAGTTGATCCAATTTGACAAAACTTAAGTTCAATTTGAACGGTCTTGATACATCAATGTTGACATCAACTGTAAAGATAATTACAAATACAATTTATTTATTTTCAATGCATGACAAAAATAAAAATGCTTCTCAGCATCAGACTCAGATAAAATTGCTGGTCTTGAAATGTATTCATTTTTATATACTCCATGTCTAGGGCTACCATGTGTCCTTTACCATTAGAAACTGGAATACTTTAATCCAGGCCCATTGGGAGTCTTATTTCTGAGTTAAAGACGTAGATGGTCATGGGGACCCTTAGGTGCATTAATGTGTTCACCACTGGAAAGGAAGCACAGGATGGCTTTTATAAACACTGCAAATGATGTGACGTGGGTACCCTGGTCCTCTGTATGTACATAGTAAGCATTACAAAATCCTACATGACT
This sequence comes from Mixophyes fleayi, assembly GCF_038048845.1. Lineage (NCBI taxonomy): Eukaryota > Metazoa > Chordata > Amphibia > Anura > Limnodynastidae > Mixophyes > Mixophyes fleayi. The sequence goes on from NC_134406.1 coordinate 249,577,788, forward strand.
CTCCACAATTTAACAATTTATAGATTAATGTTCGGAAGACGCAAATTTGCTGGCATATACAGTCATGTGCTCTTAGATAAACAGACTATCACGTATAAATCCACATAAAACATGTATACAACTATGAACACAACAAAGTACTGTTTTCAAACACATATACTGGATTTTAGGAGGTAGACATACACTTTTGGGAGCCAGTGGCATAGCATCCAAGACATACGGTTACGATGTGAACCACACGGTTAAATACCATGACACAGTGTCCCCTGGTTTATCGCATCAAAAGCTCTTTCACTGGGAAAAGATTACAGGTGTCTAGAGTAGAGAAGAGGTGTCCAAACTCAGTCCTCAAGGGCTATCAACAGGTCACGTTTTCAGGATCTCTTTAATCATGCACGGGTGAATTAATCTATTTGGCTGGGTCAGTAATTATCCCACCTGTTTTTGCAGACAGAAATCTTGAAAACATGATTTGTTGGTAGCTCTTGAGGACTGGGTTTGGACACCTCTGGTTTAGAGAGAGGAATTACACCATATCTCACCCAAGAGTTGGCTGACAAGTTCTAAGAACATATTTACCTGTTTGCCTCTGGGAGTTCCAAGGGATAAATGCCTGGGGCATGATGACAATTTGCATCTTCGCAATACATGTCATTGTGCAGCGGAGGGTAGGGCCATGATGATGCGATTAGCATTGAATAATTTATCAAAGCCCCCCCCCACTTTCTGTGAAAGCAGGATCTGAGAGGGTGGCCTATTCTGGCGAGACACAGAAATTCAGGATTCTTTTGGACATTCCGAAGGAATAAACAAGTCTGTATAACAAATTATAGCATGCCAGTGTTATAGGTGTGCCTGATAGTGGCAGCCAGGCAGCAGGTAGGTATGGTGGCATATGTGATTATATGGATGGCATTATGGGGTTATATAACTGGACATAGGGATGTTCCGTATATGCTAGACATTATAATATATATAACTGACTGTTTGGTCTGATGTGCACAGTATTTACTTTGTTGCCATATGACATTATTAAATATTTATGTTAATGCCATATTGTATACTAGTAGAATTTTACCACAGTTCAGCTGTTAAGTATTAACTTTTTGCCACAATAAGTGTATCTCCAAATCAGAACATCTCAAGTACCAATAAATATATATTATATAAGTAAGCCGTATGTGGTGGATCTTTATATACATGGCTGTCATTGTGACGTTATAGAGCCTTATATAGTATACACTTAAAAGAAGAGAGTGTTTTGGATAAGGTGGCAAAGAGATATAATTTTACTCAACAGTACTAACATTTGTGATTGCGAAACCTACATACAGAGATACACTTGAGCTGGGTGTAAGGGAATTTCAGGTCAGATTAACCATGAAATGTATGAGCATGTTTTCAAAATGAACTGGTTCCACTAAAAATGTTTCATTTTTCAAAGACCTTAACATCATTTGGTTTAGGAAAAGATCGGAAAAGCAGATGAATTTAGAAAAAGACATATGAAACAAATGCGAGCAGAAAACGTTCCCCGGGGTAGTAAAGTCACTTAGTGTTACAAAACTAACTTTTCCAGACTTAGTGATTACTTAAAAATTACATTTCACCTTTCACACTTGGCATAGACCCATCAATCAGAACAAGGTCTATACGCCAGATGGGATTAGAGAAAAATACAGGAGAGGTTAGGACTTCTTATTATAAAAACTTAATGAAAAAGGTAAAACTAATGAAGAAAATAAAACTATTACTGTACAAATCCTCTCAAGTCCCCCAGATGTTTGATGTGAACATGATCCTCCATACATTGACTGAGTAACATATTAAGAGACAGTAAAGATGTAGCACGGTGGTTAGCATTGCTGCCTCACAGCGCTATGGTCAATGCTTCCATTCCCTATCTGTGTGGAGTTTGTATGTTCTCCGCCAAGTTTGTGTAAGTTTACTCTGGGTGCTCCGGTTTCCTCCCACACTATAAAAACATACTGATAAACGAATTGGCATCTGACAAAATGGACCCTAGTGACTTTGTGTGGTGTAGGGAATTTAGATTGTAAGCTCCAAGGAGGCAGGGTCTGATGTGATGTGGGTCAGCAATATGGTTCTTTCTCTCTCCCTTAAGCATGTTCATAAAACATAATGGAGAGAAGTTTTGTGTACAAAAAAAGAGTTCGAGTTTCTCTTGGCAGCACTAATGTACTTGCTTAGTGACCCTTGTAGGTTTTTTTTGCCAGTTTTTTCTTTTGCAGGATTATTTATTCTAATTAAGAGCCCTGTCTATGGGGCCCCCTTGCCTGTGGGGCCCCCGGGCACCTGCCCATCGTGCCCAATGGAAAAGATGGCCCTGGTTAAAGGCTGTATAAAAGGAACGCCAGACAAAGACCATTTGTAGGTGGCATAAAAGGAGAGAGCCAGGACTAAGCTTCAGCTGGTTCCACAACTAGAAGAGGGACAGGAGTGGAGCCACGGCTGTACAGTACACTTATAATGAGTATGAACTGTACATTCTGGACACGTAGCTGGGTGCTGGGAATTAAAGGGATTCATATGAAGTTCTTAGAACATCCAGCACAGGGGAACAGGAAACATGCCACAGTTGTATTATGTTGTGGTAAGATTATATGTAATAGAAAACTTCCATTTATACCTGTGGAGAGACTGTAGTCACAGACAAACACTTACTGGACATCAGTAGCAACAGCGACACCTACAGACCATAAATAAATAAACTATAGTAAGTGATATGTATTACTCTGGCTTCACATGTTTCTATTACATATTCCACCATTTATTAATTTTTTAGTGGGTGACAATCAAGCAATATAACCCCCTCTTTTACTACATAAGGAGAGATAGGATTACTAGGCAAGTAAAACAGATGTATCAAACCTTAGGCCAAGCACTACAAACACACTAAAAGCAATATCAAAATTTATAAATAACATAACAAATATTTTTTATATGGTCTTGTATCTCCATAATTGCCAGAATAGCTTTGCTTAATAAAAGAGATATGCTGACTGCATGCTGTCATATTACAGTGAAAGTCCACAACTCTAGTTACAAACTGTCTGGTCAGGCATAGAACACACAAGAGCAGAATTTCAGAATTCAGAAATGCTGACTACTTCCATTATTATACTATAGTAAACTAGACAACACAGTGCGGGCATGGTAAATCAGATTATTTTGTCAGTAGAGTGTACTACATCAAAAGCCAGGTGGCTTATTTAGCAGCTGTAGAACTACAAGTCGCAGCACGCACTGCCAGACCACGGATGATCATGCCTGCTCTACACGGCCCCTACATTTCTCTATCACGGTCTACATACACGCTGTCCGTTCCCCAATGCAGGTCTCTTTAAGACTGCCGTGTTAAAGTCACAAAAACATGTTTGTAATGGACTAATGAAAAACTATCAAGAAGCTGAAATGTTTTTAGCAAATGACCCTCTGTTAATTAGAAAAGTCTGCACTTCAGCCAGCTCTACTTCTCACGTGTCAGGACTCATTAAATCATAAGGGGGGAAAAAATTCTTATTTCAAAGTTAACGAATGCCATGCTTAACATAACAGCTAAACTGGAATGAAATGGGTACATTCTTGGGTTTCCACATGAAGTCATGCTAAGCAGCCTACAGCTTAACTTGGAAGGACAATTAATTACTTTTCATGAAGTTAACCTGACCTAACGTTTTCTATACTTTGCAGGCAAAGAAGAATAAATAAAAATCCTTTCTAGAGTGTTGGAAAACTAGAACCTATTTACCAAAATCATTTATTTCAGAGAATACTTCACACATAAAAAAAATGCAATAAAAAATATATATGCAAATTGGATGGAAAAACTCTGGAAAGCTAAATTACAGATGATTGGATGGGGTGTAACATAGTAACAAACTTGATGAGGTTGAAAAAAGACCCAAGTCCATCAAGTTCAACCTATTTTGGATCTCCTGCGATCCCTCACATGTATTTGAAACTGATCCAGAGTAAGCAACCGCCAATCTGTTTCAATTGTGAAAATCCCCCCAGATCCAATATTGCAGTTTTATTTTTACCCTATATCGACTACTATCCTTCATTTTAATTAACGGTCGTATCCCTGGATACACTTTTCCGCTAAAAATTTGTCTAACCCTTTCTTAAACATATCTTTTGAATCTGCCATCTTCCCTGGCAGTGAATTCCATATCTTTACTGCCCTTACTGTAAAGAACCCCAGACAAGATTATTTAAAAAGTTTGACTAAAAGATACTAAGTGCATAGTCCTCTTGCTAAAACATTTCTTTAATACATTTAATACTGTTCCAATGTTGCATACTAACTAACCTATCAGCTTTGAATTTATCTAGTTTACGAACGATTAAACTCATTGGCAAACATTTTTATCTAACTTTATTGATATGTTATATTTTTAACATGTGATATTCACTTAATCATTTCACCAATTGTGGAACACACAAATGAAAATAAAAGTGTACTATAACAAAAAAAGAGGGCATTTAAACAGAACTAATTCCTAATTTTGATACAGAATATTTTTAGTTTTCCAATTTCAAGATATAACGTCTTGTGTATGTAGTGCCAGCATGTGCAGCAGTATTCACTCTATAGTATTCTTCAGAAGCCGGGAGAAAGGTATGATTTAATATACACGTTGAGCCAGTTTTGGTTAAGCTGTGGATGTCTGCACCAGTAAGACATGCAGAGTTGCCCCCTCTACCTCTGTCACCCCCCAGCCTCCCTCCAGTTCTGTACCGCCATAGGCTAACTGAGTTAAGAACAGGTGGTCCTGCTTTCAATTACAGGGGGCTAGCATGCCAGTGTGAGGCCTGGATTAGTTCACCTTCTCACAGGGAATTTGCCTCGGTTGGGATTGGACGTATTAAGGCTTCACACATGGAACGCGGCTCATGTCAGCTGAGGGCAGTGACACATCATATGATTCAAATTAACCTACTGTGGACTGTTCCACGGTGCTCCAGATTGTGTATTAAAATGACGACATTTTTAAAACAGTTTGATGGAAACCAGGAACCCTTAAGTGCAATGGTTCCAATTTGTTCCGACTAATCTATCACCTGCTGGATATGTTATTCTAAAGGGTTTCTGGTAGCAGAGCCATTTCCAGCCTTTTATATAACGCTAAGTTGGCTAATGGGTGTAATTGTGCCTTTTTAAACGAAAGCAAAATATTTTTGTGGCAGGAGAAAATGTAATGTGGTATATATTCTCTGACAAACCTCTATGAGGTAACTAATGAAAAAAGATTATAGCCCAGGAACAGCAGGTTTATAGCGATATGATCTGCACTTGGTATAATGTTTCAATACATCATTCTAGCACACATTTATTACACAAATGCCACACTAAACTTATGTCTGAAAGGGCTGGATAAATCTGAGCTGAAAGCCTGCGCTTTCTCAGAGCTTAACTGAGAATGTTAGCTCGATGCACAACAGTACGTCTTCAAAGAGGGAAAAATCCACTCTCTCCATTCTGTCGTTAACAAAACTTATAAAAGACAATTGGAATAATTATAGAGATTACGTTTGAGCAGCTGGGAAGATTATGTCAGCAATTTTTGAGGTGTATATACATGTACATTTGTATGCTTCAAAAGCAAAAGACTACAAAGTTATTTCTTCCATTATTTTTTTCTGTAATCATGCTTTTTTAACTCCTGTTTATTACAATGTTTATAAATACATTGTACGCATATTCAATGTTTATTTTGCAATTTGATGCAAAATATGAAAAAACTCTATAATGTTTTTCATGTTCTTATGGCTAAAAACTATAGGCCAATTCCTGACTATTTGAATTTAGCAATGCATATGAAACAAACACAATTACAAAGATAATTAAAAATATACATATTATATTAGATATTGTTGGAATATAAGCAGCTTTTTAACATGTAATAATATATAACTGCAAGTTAGAAATAAAAAAAAAACATTTAAAAGACACATGGCAGTTATTGTTTTTTTTTGTTTAGCTAAATACCACAGACAAAAAAAAATAATCCTAAACCAGGACTTGTAAAAGTGCTTTATAAAGTGCCGTATTTAATTCACAGTGAGAAAAAAGAGGGAGAAAAGAATGAAGCAAAATATTCTATTTTGGACCAAAAATAATTGCAATTCAGGATGAAAACGTACAAATAACTTAATAGCTAAAAAACATCTTACTTATTATACACATGTCTCATTCAATATTTTTATCTCTCTATATATAAAATACACCTACAGAAACAGAGGGTAGATTTTGTTCCTTAAATTAAGTAATTACGAATATGTGCCAATCAACTTGTGCTGAACACCTCTATACTTTAAAAATAAATAATTTATAATACAAGAATCTGTAGCTTTAAAGTATTATCCTGATTCACTCTACAGAACATCTCAAACTTAGAAACCCAGACTAACTGCAAAACTAAACTGAGAGGTCTGGTTCTTCCTGAACATTCCAATTGAATCAAATTCTTTTCTCTAAATATTTTCCTACAGAAACATTATCGGGCCACTGCAGAGAAGTACATAAATCCTGTTTACCACAGTTCTTAAAATCTATAAGATAACCAAAAAAAACAACATTTCATGTACTTTATAGGCTGTATTAAGAAACAGCATAATTAAAGAAAACACCCCAAAAAATATAATTCCACAAAATGTATGATGTACAATAGTGTGGTGGTGTTTTTTTTTTACCCAGTAATAAAATCTGGTTATGGATGATGCCCATGAAAACCAAGAGACAAGCAAGAGTGTGCGACAGCATTTTCTGTAGTCTGTCCGGTACTGAGGAAGGGAGAAAGATGAGTGAAAGTAAATTATCATCTAACCCCTAGGTGGTACTGCTGCTTCAAATTATCCAGCGTCTGGTGTCCCTCTGGAAGGCAGCCGCTGTTTCATGCTGCAAACATTACACACTGCATCTGCTACGACATTTTTCTTTCAAGAAAGCAATTTGCAAACCAGGGATTTTTTATATTTTATTGTCACTGATGCAAGGGAAAATATGTTTAAATAAAATGCTTTTCATCAATCCGTATTAGTTTCTATACTCTCTACACATCATCATATTCCAGGAAATGTCTACAGTTTATTTTGTTCATTTAATGTCTGCCTTTTATAGTATATGATAATATATATTTACATCTCTATACCCAGAAGTATCAATTAATACATCTATGCTGATATCTGAGCATTCACGTTCATTTAGAGACTTCCAGGACTCATTTATTAATTATTTTATTAACTTTATACATCATGGCAGTTTTGTTTCTATACAGTTTGCCTGGCAATAAATAGTACTATTATTAACAATAGTAATTATAGCACTATTAATTTATTATCTAACATATTCTATTGCACTGTATAGTGGGGAAATATTGTTAGTATATATAGTGTCCATACATTACAGATATAGAAATGCTGTTTATTTTGATTGTACTTAAAATAGGCTTCTTTAAAATAGTAAAAAATTGCTAACCCTTATCAATGCTAGGGCTAAGTGAGAATAATCCTTTATGTAACAGGAACAAGTGTGCTCAGCAGAGATGATTCTATCCACTTAATTTTCTTTCTTGAAGTCTGGTTGTAAGACACTTGGCCATGAGGCAAGTACGTACTTTTATCCAGTGTCATTGCAAGAGACTGGAAAGGTCAAGTGTAGTAAGTAGTGATGGAGGACAAGTTATCTGGATAAATAGGGCAATCCCAAAACCATTGAAATGTGATGGACACGCTGGATGGTGTTACAGCGGTCGCACCTGCTCCATTATATTTTCTTGGCGGCAACACAGAGCTAAAGATGTAGAGCGCTCAAATGAACGGTTTGACTACAGAAATGTACTCCATCTCACATGCATGGTAAGACAGCTGACCATGAGGCAGGACCACTATCTATTCACTGGTGCCAAGCAGCAATGCAACAGCAGTGCTGTAGGGAGACCCTGTTCATCTAGGCGGAAAGGGATTGTAGGTAAACCAGGTGAGGACACACCTCAGGCAGTGGTCTAGTCCTGTCTAATAGATTGTTGGGATTGTTTTTTTGCAGATAACAGAAGAGCAACAAGAACATAAAACTACTCATAATCTTGTCCTTATGAATAAAAAAAAATATTTTACAAGATGTGCAGGAAAGTTTGACAGTTGCCTTCTTACATTATGTGTGTCTTTCATCGATGTAACTAAAAATAAAGAAAAGTAATTATGATCTTACCTGGACCGTTAAGGAAATCTTTTATTTGCAGTGTGACAAATGGTGGAGGAATCCCTGTTCTGGCATTGACCTCTCCTGCTGCGGTCTGTAGCCAGATCTTGGTGTAATCAAGACTTTCTGGCAAAGTCTTCCCAGCATCTGCAACAAGACGACGACAGAATGTTCTTGAGAAAGCTTTTTGCAAAATGCTGAAAATATTAATTTGTTATAAAGCATTTGGAAAGTACATTAGTTACCATTATTAGTATCATACAGTTCACGTACAACTCAAATAATTCCTTATGATAATCTGGTTCCTTATAATTCAGTAACTTGAGTGTTCTGATCCTCACTGTGTATCACAGGGTAATATGTAAAGTACTCAGAGAGCAGTGTAGTTATCCCATTAGGGTAGGTAGTCATAACCTCAGTCATAGCTCCTACTACCTCCAGGAGCAAAATTGGGTTTCGGAGGCCCACTTGGTTTTTCTTCTTCCCATTAGTTGTTGATTGTTCACTGTGCCCAACCACTGTTCCCATGATGCCTTTGGAGTGTTGTGAAAACATGACGAGGGACTGTCCCCTCCACATTTGAATGTACACCACAGCCCAAAATAATTTTCCCTTGGTGAAGGATGGTGGCGATAGTGACAGAGAAGCTGTAACTGGGGATTGCTGTACCTGTATCATTTCATTACATTAAGGTATCCGGTGTTAGCCTGTCAAAAGCAGGGAGATACCATGATATGTTACCTGACGAAGTTATTGAAAAGAGGCCATTTGAAAATTATTTTTGTCATAGTACCCAAGCTCCTGGTCAACCATGAATACGGAGACCTATCCAGCAGCGATAACATTTGATAAAACTACTTATACTGTTCGTTTTATTCTCAATGTTAGTGTAAGTTCCTCTTAAACATTTTTTACACTTGGCATCTCTTTCCCCAAAAGTGCCCATTTCCTAATGAATCTATAGACTGTATTCTCATGCCTATTGGTTTAGCTCACAGAACGGCTGCCTCCTCTGTCTGCTCCATGAAGTGACTCAGTGATGTCCCTAGTTCCCAGTGAATCTATAGGATGTATTCTCCTGCCTATTGGTTTAGCGCACAGAACAGCTGCCTCCTCTGTCTGCTCCATGAAGTGACTCAGTGATGTCACTAGCTCCTAATAAATCTATAGACCATATTCTCCTGCCTATTGGTTTAGCTCACAGAACGGCTGCCTCCTCTGTCTGCTCCATGAAGTGACTCATTGATGTCACTAGTTCCCAGTGAATCTATAGGATGTATTCTCCTGCCTATTGGTTTAGCTCACAGAACAGCTGCCTCCTCTGTCTGCTCCATAAAGTGACTCAGTGATGTCACTAGTTCCCAGTGAATCTATAGGATGTATTCTCCTGCCTATTGGTTTAGCTCACAGAACGGCTGCCTCCTCTGTCTGCTCCATGAAGTGACTCAGTGATGTCACTAGTTCCCAGTGAAGCTATAGACTGTATTCTCCTGCATAGTGGTTTAGCTCACAGAACAGCTGCCTCCTCTGTCTGCTCCATGAAGTGACTCAGTGATGTCACTAGTTCCCAGTGAATCTATAGGATGTATTCTCCTGCCTATTGGTTTAGCTCACAGAACGGCTGCCTCCTCTGTCTGCTCCATGAAGTGACTCAGTGATGTCACTTATTCCCAGTGAATCTATAGGATGTATTCTCCTGCCTATTGGTTTAGCTCACAGAATGGCTGCCTCCTCTGTCTGCTCCATAAAGTGACTCAGTGATGTCACTAGTTCCCAGTGAATCTATAGGATGTATTCTCCTGCCTATTGGTTTAGCGCACAGAACAGCTGCCTCCTCTGTCTGCTCCATGAAGTGACTCAGTGATGTCACTAGCTCCTAATAAATCTATAGACCATATTCTCCTGCCTATTGGTTTAGCTCACAGAACGGCTGCCTCCTCTGTCTGCTCCATGAAGTGACTCAGTGATGTCACTAGTTCCCAGTGAAGTTATAGGCTGTATTCTCCTGCCTATTGGTTTAGCTCACAGAACGGCTGCCTCCTCTGTCTGCTCCATGAAGTGACTCAGTGATGTCACTAGTTCCCAGTGAAGCTATAGACCATATTCTCCTGCCTATTGGTTTAGCTCACAGAATGGCTGCCTCCTCTGTCTGCTCCATGAAGTGACTCAGTGATGTCACTAGTTCCCAGTGAAGCTATAGACTGTATTCTCCTGCATAGTGGTTTAGCGCACAGAACAGCTGCCTCCTCTGTCTGCTCCATGAAGTGACTCAGTGATGTCACTAGTTCCCAGTGAAGCTATAGACTGTATTCTCCTGCATAGTGGTTTAGCTCACAGAACAGCTGCCTCCTCTGTCTGCTCCATGAAGTGACTCAGTGATGTCACTAGTTCCCAGTGAAGCTATAGACCATATTCTCCTGCCTATTGGTTTAGCTCACAGAATGGCTGCCTCCTCTGTCTGCTCCATGAAGTGACTCAGTGATGTCACTAGTTCCCAGTGAAGCTATAGACCATATTCTCCTGCATAGTGGTTTAGCTCACAGAACAGCTGCCTCCTCTGTCTGCTCCATGAAGTGACTCAGTGATGTCCTAGCTGCCAACTGTCCCAAATTCTGCAAATAATTTTACAAATTTGTACATATTTCCGGTGGTCAAAAGGGCTGTGGTCATACTAGAAATTATCATGCCACAGGTGGATGAAATTCATGGTTTGTCCACACATAGGGCATAACATTATTTGTCCAGATTTTCCAATTGTTAGCTGGTGCTGTGATGTCACCGATGGAGAGCAAACTGATGGAACACAATATTTTGACCCGCTATGCTCATAAACTGGAGGTTTACATTGCATGTCAGCAACATGAGCACTTTAAAAAGGGGAGACCTGGAAGGTTCTGACCAAGAACATCATTTACACATTTACATGTTTAAAATCTTTCATCAAATGGTATAAAGTTCTCATCCAAATAGCAGCCACCAGGAAGAAAAAAATATACATTCAGTGTTTCAAGTGAGAAACTCTGTGGATGAAACATGTACATGCAGGTGAACAGATTTCCCTTTCATCTTATTGTATTTGTATCACATCTTATTTACAGACTACTATAGCTCAACAATATGCAGGAAACACCAACATACATGTATTATCATTATCTTTTATTTTGAGAGGTAAGGGCAGTGCCCCCTTACCTCTCTTTCTGTCTGTATTACCCAGTATTCTTTTATTAATGTTTATTCTCAATTGTAAAGCGCTACAGAATTTGCTGGCGCTATATAAATAAATGTTGATGATGATGTAGGTCTGCAGTGCCATACATGAATATAAATATAACTGCACAGAAGCGCAATATTTCTAGAAAAGCGCAGTGTATTCCCACCGTGCAAATACAGCAGGGAAAACATTTTGATGATTTGGGAGCCTATGGGAGTCGGACGGTCATTGAATGGTTGTAAGACATCTTTTACTGATTGTACATGTCACTGTGATAGAATACTGATAGACACAGCGGGAGGACATGCCAACCAGCCGTATCGATAGCATCTCTAACGCAACCTTAAAAATAATTTAACAATATATAAATATAAACAATTTCTGTTACTGCATTTCATGAGTGTTTGTATAATTACTTCAAATTGGGTGGGATTATCCATTATATAAATTTTAGCATGACATTTGTATGTTGAACGACTTGTGCAGAACGACAATGTAGCGTACTAGACTGTGCCTTTCTTTTCAACACATACGTGTGACAGTACTAAACACTATGTGGGTGTTACAAGTTGGGTTTGTGGCGTTTCATTCTCTAAGATAGGTTGTTTAGAGACTACATACTTTAGTGCTGTTAGTAAATTAGCCAATTTCTTCGATGTGTCATTAAGTATCAACTAGTTAAAAAAAATACAAATAGGTAAAAATAGGATAGACATGAAAATCTCATAAAACATATAACATTCTAAATAAATCTCAACAGATGCTTATGGCTCTTTTAGTTCTTAATAATCACATAGTACGATTTAACCCAACAAGCCAACGTATGCCAACAGCCCACTTAGCCTTAAACTTCAAAGGTGTGCAGCCGTTTGCAAAGCAGAATGTAGCGGTACTGGATAATGTCCAAAACACACGAGCACCTTGCATTATAAAATGACTTTGGAACGGATCAGGTCTTATTAAGGTCTTGAACTGAAAGCAGAAACTGAATAACTAGTATTACAAATAAATATTTAAAACTATGGATAAGTTTGCCAGTAGATTTTGCTTACTCAATGTATTTGTATAGATCTATCACTGTATTTAGTATTCATACTGTATATTTGGAGCTTCTGGACCCTGAGGAGAATTTGCCTTCTGGAGACAATTAATTATGTCCTTAAATCCTTTAATATTCGGGGGAAGCTCCAGTTTTAGCCCCTGAGAATCACACAGCTAGTTTCTATTCTGATTTGGAAATGTATAATTGTAAACAATGTTACAAATATTTAGATTTCACTAAATCTGGCAACTAGTGATCCGCATGTCACAAAATCTTTAAACTTGGAGGAATTCGCATCAACATACTGTATAAATAACCGTATGTTAGCTTACTGCATGCAGCAGTTCCCCTGTGATTCATTTTCTTTTTTTGTATTAAATTATCAAGGCAATAAACCAGTTTATATTGCGCCTATTGCCTATACACAGAGGAGGTAGTCATTGTTAGAAAGCAGCCTTTTATTTGAGCCAACCTGGCACTTTTCAAGGGTAATAGATATGGTCAGCTCTGCTCACCAAGAAAATTAAATAAAGAGGCATACGGCTAACGAGGAACTACCTTAGTGGTGTCATTGGTAATACGCCTCTTATACAATGAAGTCTGATTTCCTGGTGTTCACTGTACAAAGTGCAAAGATTTTTGCCTTGCTACGTGTCTAGTATTCACCTTTTCCAAATACTATGTGTATTGTGCCAGTGATGTAGCTAAATACGCCATAGGCTGCAATCTGCAATGCAAAATAAGAATCGGCAGTCTCTTACATTCTACCCTCCCCCTGTCAGTAACACCCAAAATATACATTTAATCCTTACCTACCTTTATGGGCTGTTTCATCTGCCCCTCTTATCACTGTTTTTTTTTTTAACCAGTCCCCTTACACATGTCCTGTGTCGGTGTAGTGTATAAGGTTACTCCCAGGCCACCCCGTGTATCTTGCCACTATCAGGTCTTGTACTGCAGACTGGAATATCACTTTCAGGGGTCTATGCATCAATAAAATGTGGAGCAACTAAATATGCAGCATATTACAGCACCGCTTAAGTGCACCATGCCGGGGATACTCTGGGGGCCCCGGCGAAGTGACCCCTGTACTGCTAAGCATATTTCCTGTTTACCGGCAGCCTAGTGCCACCGGTGAAAGGAGGAAGTGTTGTGCGCATCACTTCCACTGTAATGGATTCTGCAAAGCCAGAGAGGCTTCAGCAGAATCCGATAGGAAAAGACAGGTAACTCCATCCTGAGATGTCCTTACCTGTTTGCACAATGCAAAGCTTATGAAAGCTTCATGCATTGCAGTCCCCATAGTAATCTATGGGGACTGCAAAGACAAATGTAAAATAGGTTATGGCAATAAGCCCTTGATGCATTCTGCAATGACCATTTAACTGAGAAAACGGCTGTGTTTTTTAATGGCTCATCGTAGTTTGATGCATAGCCGGCTCAGTGTTGGATATCAATGCTCACATGACTCCCAAATGTAAAGCCTTCACCTTAAAAGGAGTTATCGGAGAGTAAATATCACTATGCTAAATGTACATTCAATACGCTTGGGAATTGTAGGAAACAGGCGGTGGACTCTGGACACAGCATGCACTATTATGCTCTGTCCATAAGCGATCACGCATTTTATAATCACAATGAAATGATTGCTATGCTTAGCTCATTGTGCACTCACTTTATCCCATATCTGAATAGAGAGCTTCATCACGCTTGAGTACTTAGTTATGAGAATGCGGCTCTCACTGCTCCATCCCTAGTATATCTTCTCTGCTGCAGGTGTAAAGGTCTCTGCAAGTACATCTTTGCACTACTAGCAATGTTATAGAGCAGCCATAAATAAATAATAATAAAATACAAAACAAAAAAAAAACTATTCTAAGCCACAAAGGTCAAAACAGGCCCTTACTCATTTTAAGCATGAATTTTGCATTTCACACTGGCTAAAGACTGATTCTTTCTTAATATACATCTGACTGCATTTGGGGAAACATGCATTATTATAAAATACATTATTTATATGCATTCAATAGCACCAGCATATTTGTTAAGACAGTACAATAATGATTTATCTGGGTAGACATCAAGTCTGATACTAAGGTAGTAAGGGCTTTGCCCCCAAGAACTTATAGTCTAGAAAAATAAAAATATATTACAATACAACATTACATTAGATTTCATTTTAATTTTGTTACTAAAAATGTTCCATTGCTTTAACTTAGCAGCATATAACCCATTGCTTACACACTATATGAGGCAAAATCAATATTCATGAGGATGCAGCCTGACAGGTGCACTAAGGAGAAGGCCCTGGTTCCTAATAGATTGAAAGGCTGCAAAAACAGGCTTTACTTTAACTTTGTAAAAAAAATAAATTTGTAAGTTTCAAAAAGTAAGACAACAATGTGTCCTGTCACATAGATCCTGTACATCAACATAAATGATTTACTGGTCTATGGGACCTGCTAATACAAATACTGCAGTACAATTTTATGCTATCAGTACTGAATATCATATAGGTAGGGGATATATTTTGTTGTGAACTCTCAAAAAGAAAAATTTTAAGTTAGGAAATGTGTTTTTTTAATCTAGTTATTTACAGACCTGTAGAAACACTTATTATTCTGGCTAGTACTAACTAATTGCAGGATTCCTGTTTCAATGTGTAACTATGTTACACCCTATTTTACACTAAGCATATGACAACGTCATATGTGAACTGGGCATTAAAGCCAGCTCAGGAATTTCTGTATCTTTGACCTTATCATGTGAGTCATACGAAGCTCCAGTGATTTCTTGGAAAATATTGGATCCAACTGACCATGTCCATAAGTCTCAAACTGTTATTCTCTTCCAATGTCCAAGTGTACCCAATACACATACACAAATGATTTGAGTGCTATTAATAAACACTGTAACAAACACTGTAACACATAAAAAAGCAACAAGAATATAAATATGTTTTGCAGACAATCAATTTAAATAAAATTTCACTCTTGAAATATCTAAGCCAAATAACAAACGTTTACCACTAAATATAGTACTAACAAATAGCAAACACAAAGCACTAAATATTCTACTCACAAATAACAAACACATAGCACTAAATATTCTACTCACAAATAACAAACACATAGCACTAAATATACTACTAACAAATAGCAAACACATAGCACTAAATATTCTACTCACAAATAGCAAGCACATACCACTAAATATACTACTAACAAATAGCAAACACATAGCACTAAATATTCTACTCACAAATAGCAAACACATAGCACTAAATATTCTACTCACAAATAACAAACACACAGCACTAAATATTACTACTCACTAATAGCAAAGACGTACCACTAAATGCCTTTAAACCCATTGCAGCTTAAAATTTCCCCTGCAAAGTCGCAGAATATCAGCAACCTGCAAAAAGCGCAGGTTAACCCATTTACCCCCAGATCTTTCTTTCTACAACTTTACTTATCCAAGGCTGTTATTGGATCACTCCACATCAAATTAACACAATATTAGAAATAAAATCTGCCTTACATTCTCTAAATTCAATTAAATTTGGTATAATAAATGCTACCATGGGTGTAAAGAAACCCCCCAAATCTTAGGCTGATATATGCACTGGATTTGAAGTTATATGAGTTTAAAGCTGCAATTTTTGAATGAAAAATTTGCTTTTAATTTTTTTTTTAAATTGCAATGATCTGTAGTAAATTAAACTTTGGGGATTTATTAACAACAGTATGAACAATTTTTGAGCTGATTTTCAAAAAGGTAAAAATATAACTTTTTGAGAAAATCAAAATGTTGATCATGAAAATTTTACAATTTAAATTTTTATTGAAATATACTCTTATAAAAAGCCCATTAAAAGTGGTTTAAAATAAATTTTGCCCAACTCTCTAGCTCAATCAAATGAGTTAAAAATGCAATTTTAAAAATTGTTAAAAGTACATTTTTCGTTAAAAAACCCCAAACAGTGCGCATACTAGCATAAGGCATAAGGAGGTTTTCTTTACACCTAAGTCAAAACTTATAATATCAAATTTCATTACAATCTGAAACGCCCAGTTTGAAGTTGATTTGATGTTGAATTATCCTATTTTCAATAGTTCTATTCTTTTCTTAATTACCATCAATGTTTGTCTATTGACCATGTTAAATTTGAGAAATGTATTTTTTAATGTAACATATGCATAGGCAATACTTCTAATTCTTGTGAATTAAATACACAAGTGTAGTTGATTATTTTTCAGGCACAGAAAAAACAGAGATTTATTTTCTATACAGCGTGGTGCTAACAGAAAAAGAAATACTCTTCTTTTGTAACCTGAACCTAGTAGCTGAGTGAAATGGTTCCCAGTCAAACAATGGAATTCTGGTCTGTAGAGTCTGCCAAACATGGGACAATCTATTCGCTGGACTGAGAATTGAGTAACAGGATCATCGTTCAATTTGGCCACTCACGTAGGTGGATCATTTCTGGATCTGATACAGTCTACGCTCACACAGGCCGATAGCCGTCATCTTCCATCCACATTTTCCATTATGACCAGTAATGAATCTATTGATTTGGATTGGGTCATTATTGGCTTAATGATTGTTAGGGGCCACACATACAGCAATACGAGGCCAACTGTCCAATATCGACAATACCTGGTCCTACTACAGAGCATGAAGCTGCAAAACTGACCTGCCTATCAAAATAAATAATGGATAAGAATAATGCACAATAATATAGTATGACCCTCACTCCCCAGTCTCTGTGCAGCTGACTGGGAGGCCAGACATCGCTATGTCAGTCACTAGATTACAGTCATTTGTACAACGTAAAGTATCCACTATATTGGAAGAGTTGACCCCAGTTATGTGATCTATGTATCTAGGCCGCACACAAATTAGTCATTTAGCACATTTAAATCATTGTATAATTAACAGTGGAATGTGACAGTAGAGAACGCTACACTTCCTGTACTCAAGGTGACCTCTGTATGAATGAAATGGTTTAATGGATTAAACCTTGGTCATCAACATACATGTGATATATAAGTTGTGGCAACTCCAATTATTGCCCTAACTTGCTTTACATCACATGGTCTCAAGAACTGGGATCTCTCTGTCTGCTTATCCATCTAATATAGGTTATATAGAAATATGATGTAAACATAGACCCTATTTATGTCACCTACACAGAGTGATTATAGGGTCTCTATCAATATTTATAGCATATTCCTGACTATTATGTCAGGTCGGACCTATGCCTCACAACACCAGCCGGGTTGTGTCAGTTTACAGGTAACAGGGAAACTTCAAAAATAGATAAAAGACACACAATTGGTACTGGTATCATTTAACCATATGTTTTTAGTGCTTATATGTAAATCATATTTTAAATAAAAATTAAATAAATTAGCTGTAATTCACATTAGATTTAAAGAAAATAATCAAATTTATTATTGATTGTGGCTTAATTTACTATAATATTTATCACATGTGTGTGTGTGTGCGTCACAGAATAAAACAATGAGTAACGTGGTGCTTGTGTGTTATAAAACCAAAAAGAATGGAGACCTTTCATTTATCAGAATGCGGCCCATCTATTCACAACTAACTAGTGACAACACTGAATATTAGTGCCCTAGTGATGTCACTGTTTGCAGGTGAACGATTATAGGTGAAAATCTCCCCTCCGCACACTCGATAAGTAACAACCAGAAACTCTTAAGCCAGAAGCTCTTAAAATTACATTTTGTTTGATTTCTGCAGACATCCTTATTCATCACAGTAAACAACGCTCAGCAAACACACATGTTCAGGAAGCCTTAATTCTCTGTGTATGGCCTGGTGCAAGGTTGTATAGAAACTCCATTTACATAACGTAGCAAATCAGATCAGACTGGTCCAGTCCCAGATCCAGAAATCATTACAAGAACAAAACGGCCAGGTTAATTTCATGCTACGTGTAATGAGGCTGTCAGGTCTGTCTCTGAACACGTCCACGGTCCGTGTGTCAGGCGTGACTGTTGTACCTTAGAGAGCAGGGTCTGTCTCGGTCAGCTCAGCTGGGGATTAAAATAGCATGTCTAAACCGTAGTGAAGGTTTGCCTGTACACGTGAACATAACAGCATGTGGCCCTTATTCTGCTATCCACTGGTGACATGTTTATTGTTACATGACATTTTTCTCTCACCTGTCACTACTGCCATAGAAAACAAAACCTGTGATGACCAAACTTTTTAAACGCCTTGTCAAACACATTAATAAAAATAAACCCACTGAAGAGGACTTGAGGTGATGTTTAGTTGTATAAAATGAAACATTAAGGACTAAGCAAGATAATTGTATGCACCAATATATCTTATTATTTCTGATCAAACTACACTTTATTAATAATAATAATAATAATAATAATAATAATAATAATAACAACAACAACAACAATAACAATAACTATTTCTACAGATTTAAAAAAAGGGAAATCATTGAAAAATAAATATGTTTCTGATTCATAGATTTCAGCAGTGGTAGCAAACTACTATCGGAGTTTCACCTTTATATGATATGAGAGTTCAGTGCCGGCAGGTAGGAGACAGGCCGACAGGTAGGAGGCCGGCCCGGCAGACAGGAGAGAGGCCGGTCGTCAGATAGGACAAAGGCCGACAGACAGGACAGAGGCTGTCCGTCACACATGACAGAGGCCGGAGAGACAGGACAAAGGCCGACAGACAGGACAGAGGCTGTCCGTCACACATGACAGAGGCCGGAGAGACAGGACAAAGGCCGACAGACAGGACAGAGGCTGTCCGTCACACATGACAGAGGCCGGAGAGACAGGAGAGAGGCCGACAGACTGGAGAGAGGGGGGCCATCATACAGGACAAAGGCCGACAGACAGGACAGAGGCTGTCCGTCACACATGACAGAGGCCGGAGAGACAGGAGAGAGGCCGACAGACTGGAGAGAGGAGGGCCATCATACAGGACAAAGGCCGACAGACAGGACAGAGGCTGTCCGTCACACATGACAGAGGCCGGAGAGGCAGGAGAGAGGCCGACAGACTGGAGAGAGGAGGGCCATCATACAGGACAAAGGCCGACAGACAGGACAGAGGCTGTCCGTCACACATGACAGAGGCCGGAGAGACAGGAGAGAGGCCGACAGACTGGAGAGAGGAGGGCCATCATACAGGACAAAGGCCGACAGACAGGACAGAGGCTGTCCGTCACACATGACAGAGGCCGGAGAGACAGGAGAGAGGCCGACAGACTGGAGAGAGGGGGGCCATCATACAGGACAAAGGCCGACAGACTGGAGAAAGACCGTCCGTCACACAGGAGAGAGGCCATCAGGTTGAATTAAACACACTGTAATTCTTACATTTACAATGCTGACTGTAATAGATATTACATTAAAATGGACCTGTGTCATTTACTATAGACCCAAGTATTTATTTTACTCTTTCTGATGTTTTTTAAATGGCATATAAACAATATACAGCATGTAGTCATTTATACAAACACATTATGAATTGTAGAGATGGCAAAGCAACCCACAGAATATATTCAAGAACAAGGAAGTCTGGAGTGTGGAAAGGAATAAGAAATTTATTTATTTATCAAAGGGGAAGCACCCTATTGCTGTTGAAAAAACTCATGTTTGCCTCTACCCTATACATCAAAGGGGGAACACCACTGGTGCATTCAGGCACCTAATTATCAAGTATTGAAGCAGCACTTGTACCATGGCAATGCCTATTCCCATAACACCATCGTAAATATTTTTTAAAAGCTATATTAAAAAAAATCCTAAATACTTGACATAAAGTGTTTTAATAATTTATGTTAAAAACATATTGGGGCCAATTCAATTTGGCTGTGTTATTCTAAGAAGGCCTGTGCATTATTACCGTTACTACGGTACTAGTGTGCAGTATGACCGTTAGTACAGTAATTTTAACACTGATTTTTGCTCTCAGTCCTCGGAGTCGCAAGTAAAAATCTGGGTTAAAATTACCATATTAACGATAATACTATTAGCGCCGCGTTATTCCTAGAATAAAGTGGCCCCATAACGTACATGATATTTCGTTGAATACATAATGTTGCCTATGTGTGTTGGTGTGTACTTTTTTTTTTAATACCTTATTTGAAACTTTAGCTTTCACTTGCATTGTGCATGTGTGACTTAATATTTACATGCTAAAAGCAAAAAAAAAATACAGTGATCGCTACAATGGGGGAAATATTAAGAAATAGGACCCTAAGACTGGTGCGGAACTAGAGAGAGTGGGTTATAGTGATCCCAGGGAAATCTGCAGTAAGCAGCCTGCACTGGTAATCACTAACTGAGCAGACAGCTTGCTCTAAGTCACTACAACGGTGGCCGACACTGATCATATATTTGTAGATCACAGTACCCTATAACATGCAACCTGCACTGGTAATCACTAACTGAGCAGACAGCTTGCTCTAAGTCACCACAACGGTGGCCGACACTGATCATATATTTGTAGATCACAGTACCCTATAACATGCAACCTGCACTGGTAATCACTAACTGAGCAGACAGCTTGCTCTAAGTCAATACAACGGTGGCCGACACTGATCATATATTTGTAGATCACAGTACCCTATAACATGCAACCTGCTCTGGAAATCAATGCCAAGCAGACTGCTTGCTATAAATGACTAGGATCTATGTGACCTTGCTATGAACTGCATCTGGCTCTAATTGTGGCACCCATGAGACCGTAGGAGTGGAGAGAGGTCAGGGTCCAAATAACACCTGAGTTATACCTCTGAGCTTTGGGTATGAGCCAGTACTCTCTGCACAATGAAAATGTTGCTAGGTTCTCAAAGACTCAGGGTCCAATTCACAAGCTAAGCTAAGAGAGAACACTGCCAATAAAATGTCTCTTTGTATTATAGATGCACTGGTGTCAGAGGTGTCATCAATTTTTGAAACATTGGGCACTGAGGTCGAACTTGGGAACCTTTGCAATGCCCCTACCTAGAATCAGCCTGACATTGGTATGTAGGCTAAAGGTATATTTATAGGGATGAAAACAAAACACCTTCAAACTACTACCTAACTTTTGGACTTGTCCAACCTCTCCATTTCTTCAGCAAAGGTGATATTTTGTTTTTGCTTACATTGCTGTTTGAAAGACGCAGCTGAACAAAGAGAATGAGCGATGCAATCTTTAAAATGGCTTTTTTTTTTTTAAACGCATGAGCACTGGAAGGCATCAGCCGCATAAGTGGATGTGCAATTGTAAACCACTTCTGAGGCTCTCTCTTGACCTCTATCAAACAGAAAATAATAACAGTAGTTGAGGAACAGAATTTGTCTCTGTAGGAGTTTCATTATTCCGAGTTCATCTGAAGTTCTGTGTACAGAAAGTGGCATAACTCACAAGTTCCTGCCCACAGCCAAGATAGGCTGCCAAAACAAGCTGCCTATTCTGTGATTAAAGGTAAGACATCAAAAAAATTACAAAGTGTGCGTAAAAAAACATCAAAGCACATGTATTTTTTATCCTGGTGGATAGCAACAAGCATTCTTATAAGCTTGAAACATGCTGTGATCAATGATTACAAGATTCTTTTCTTAGTTGTTTTTTTCCTTTATTTTATTAGATGACGAGGGGCATAAGACAAAGTCCTGCCGCTGTTAGAATGCCTGACATGCCTCAGTTTTTTTCAGCTGTGCACTCTATGAAAACAACTGAATGTTGTGAGAGATTGTTATGCACAGAGGGACTGTCATTTTGCAATTAATTTGGAGAAAATATAAACGTCTGCTAGATCATATCGTTCTGCTAAAAGATCTGGTTATTTACGCATTCAAATTAATTACTAATGAACTGTCTTCTTAGAAAGATGACATCTATGTAGAAATAAATTGATAGACTTTACATCTCAGATAGGATACTCCTGGCCTTGAGCTCCGTCATGTAGGACAGACCTAGGTCCTACATGACGGATAATGTAGGACCTAGGTCCTACATTATCTTGGCTAATCTTGCATAAACTCCTCGTTGAGAAGGGTTAGACAAAAGGTGCCCTGCGATCCGCTTTGCAACTACAAATCCCAGCCTTTCCTTTCCCTTCCTCTAATGTTTAATGTTTATTAACCCACACCTTTCGTCCACAGGTAGTTACATTCTTATAATTGCTTAGGTCATGAACTCTGTGCTCCTTTTTTAAACGAGAGATCTCTTGTATTTCTAAATACCAGAAAACGGGAGAGATGGAGGCTCTTCTACACTCCCCCCTCCATGTACAGTGCATTTACCGTGAAAATCCAGCGAACAGATGTCTGTGGCGTTATACGTGGGATTCTCACCTCAGAACTACCACGGTAGGAAGAGGCCCCAAATATTTAACTCCCCAGCTGCTAAATCTGTGTAAGAACTACTGAATGTTGCTGCTGTTCATAATAAAAAAGGCAGTTTGATGGGTTCTCCAGTCAAAATAATTACTTCCCTCTCCCACTTGCCTATTATTGCCCAATCTTCTATAATAGTTATTATTACTTATGTGTACTTACCTATTACATAGTTGCCCACTATCCTTAATATACAGTCACAATCCCTGTAAATGGATGCCATAAAAGCTATCGGGACATCATGAATTGCAAAAATGTTCTGGCCCTGGGCCATCGGATATATTTATCCTTCACTTAAAGACACTAACAATCTATACATGACAATGTAAAGTATATTGCAACTACCAAAATCATAAAGAGAAGATAAACTCTCCTCGGCTTAAGACGGGTCCTGTTTGTCAAAGACAAGTTTCACACATGAAAGTACAGTACATGTGTATTGAGGCCACATCCGGATTTTTACCTAGGGAGTCCTGCTACATATTTAAATTAAACGGCAGAGGGTATTTTTTCTCTTACAGTGTGAAAGAACAACACACCTCAGTCTCTCCAAATGTAATATTAAGTTAAAACAAGCAAAAAAGTCAGATAGAAATCATGAAAGATGGGTGGAATGAGCGGCTGTGAGCGGGGGAGTGGTGGTCAGATACCATATGGGACTGTTCAACAGAACACAAATATGCAAATTGTAAAAGATAAGATTGTGTACCTAAAGCAGGGTTTGGCTGTTAATGTTTCTCCAGCTGTTGTGGAACTACAAGTCCTAACCAGCCCTGTCAGCCTCAATGAACAGGTGCCTTCTACCAGGTCTCATGTCCTTAGACCCAGCTTTGGAAACCTGTAACTCCGCAGCATTGGTTCCACGGTGCTAAGCTGGCTGGCATGCTGGGGAACTGTATATTGCCAAACTTTGATCTAATACACGAGACTTGATAGAGATTACTGTACACTGACATTTATACCATGGGCTCCAATCTTCAAGTGGTAAAATGACAAACACCATTAGCTTAATCATGAAGAGTGGGTACGTTCTGGGGCTTCGAGAGGGGAGGGGGGCGCGTGGAACAAATTACCCGGGCCCGGACTTGCTTGGGGGGTCCAGGGCCCCCCAAGAGCTCTATAGTTACAAAAAAAATTAAAATAAATTAAAACTACTATATTTATTTTGCCTGCGAGTGTGCAGAGCCGGACCAGGTACCAGCGGGGAGCATGGCCAGATCTAGACCTGTGCTGTGCAGTGGAGAAAAGGTAAGAAGATGTGATGGGGAGGAGGTATGTATGACTAAAATTGAGTATACAAAAAGCAAAGTCCTACTGGTCTGTACATTACTGTTATTCATACATGTCATTTACTTTAAGTTTGTTCACTGGTTTTAGAGTGTGCAACATAAAAGGTAATATTTTATGTTAATATCTGGTGTGCCAAGCTACTAGCTGTTCTTATCTTCTTGTTGATCAGTCTCTTTATCTACTGGCATGGGGAGGACATGTCAGCATGTTGGTGCTAGTTGATATTATCCAATGGATTCTGCTGTATATTTACCAGATCCACACATAGTTTACTCGCAGTAGTCCTGGTATCATATTCTAAAAACTGGCACATTCAGGAGTGAAAACGACTCCAGACAATTCTGCATATTGGCCCTGTGTATGGACAGACTTTGAAACCAGCAGCATGAATTGTAAGAGTCTGTGGTGGGCAACGAAGGAGAATTCAATGTGGCCCAAACACTTTCAATGAGCTCTTCTCTCTCTCCACACGACACAATTAATTTGGAGAAAATATAACATGTGCTAGATCATATCGTTCTGCTAAAAGATCTGGCTATTTACGCACTCAAATTAATTGCTAATGGATTGTCATATCCACCCCCTAAATATCTCTTTCTTGTTTTATTGTATCTAGTGTATTTGTATGCCTAATCTATAGCAGAAGGGAATACTGACATCCCTTCACCCACCTACACTATGTCTACTCACCCAAAGATGCAAGATTTGCGCATTTCGCTACTGCCACCAACTTCATGTACAAATCCATGTCTCTAAGCTCCTCCCAGGGCCCCTTGTTAATCTTCCTAATATGTAATAATTAGGTGTGAGGTCTGTTGACAAGGCATGTGCATGCCATCACAGGGTCATGGGCTATGTCTCATGTCCCAAAAGTATGATAGAGAATACTGATACAACTCTCTTAAGCATAACATAAAACTATCAAAAAAACAATTAAAGAAACTAACGCGTTTCTTCCTCTAGCTGATAAAGAGATTGTTAACTGCTCACACTGCCCCAGTTTGCAGCCCTTGAACGTGGGAGAGGAGTACGTTAGTAACAATTTTTCAGAAGATGGTAGCTTTAGGCAGAGAAAAATTTCGAGGTTAGAGGGCCTTTAAAAGAAATAATAATACTGTAGAGTGCAGTAATTAAGAAAGCTATTTAAAATGTTAAATACTTTTGTATGTTTCTAGTGCCAGTCTTTGGATATTGATTCTCAAAATGACTGAAACAAAGCTGCCCGGGGCACCCATTTTTGTAGATGAGGTAGTGAATATATGGTAAAGTGTAATTATTATGTCAGAACCTACAGGACAATGTTTTTATGCTTGAAAAGATTATGCTTTGCAAATGTTCCCGGTAATACTTGTCTTCCTCTGGAAGCGATTTGGTGGAAATGATCGGGATGCTCTGGTACAGTATTACAGGATAATCTGTTAAGACAATGTTATTTTTAAAGTAATGCCATTGTAAATAAAAGCTTTTTATCCTTTGTGAACTATCTGTTTCCACAAGCTTTTGGAAAGTGGATATTGGGTTACTATATTATTTTGGATTGGGTAAGCTACATCCCCCTTTAAAACTTTAAGCTTTGTAACAAAAAACACATGGGGGTTTGTGTTTCACAGGAAAGATAATTGTGGGCTATTGCAATGTCTCCATTTATACGTTTTATAGACTTAGTATTGTTTTATTCCACGAAAGCTGGAAAGAGGCAGGTTTCTTAAAAAAAAAACAGTACAGCTTAAAACTTCTACAAAAGAAAAAAAATACAACATTCCGGATTGGTCTTCAGAGGCAAGCACGCCATATTGTTAAAAATTTTGCTGAAGCAGTATTAATTAATAAAACTCAGAGGATTGTGGACGACTGACCTGTTTGTAGCCATCAGTGACTGAAATTGAGAAATAAGGTGAAGGAGGAAAATAAGAAGGTGGATTAGCAGGAGAAGGAGAAAAAGAAGGTGGAGGAGGAGGAAGGGAAGGAGAAGAAGAAGAAGAAAAAGGAGAAGGAGGTGGTGGAGAAGAAGGAGGAGGAGATGAGAAGGAGGGGAAGGAGAAGGAAGAGGAGGTTAAGGAGGAGGAGGAGGAAGAGAAGGAGATGGAGAAGGAGAAGTTGGGGAAGGAGAAGGAGAATGAGGTGAAGTAGGTGTAGGAGTAGGAGGAGGTGAAGAATGAGCAGAAGAAAGAAACGGGGAAGGAGAAGAATGAGGGGAAGGAGGAGGGGAAGAAGAAGAAGGACGAGGAGATGGAGAAGGAGGAGGAGGGGAAGGAGATGGAGAAAGAGGAGGAGGAGAAAAATGAGGGGAAGGAGGAGGAGTGGAAGGAGGAGGAGGGGAAGGAGGAGGAGGAGAAAAATGCGAAGAAGGGGGGGAGGGGGAGAAGAATGTGAAGAAGGGGGAGAGGAGGAGGAGGAGGAGGAGAAGAAGAAGAATGAGGAGAAGAAGGAGAATGAGGAGGTGAAAGAAAAGAAGGAGAATGAGGTGGATAAAGGGAAGAAGGAGAATGAGGAGGTTAGAGAGAAGAAGGAGAATGAGGAGGTGAAAGAGAAGAAGGAGAATGAGGAGGTGAAAGAGAAGAAGGAGAATGAGGAGGTGAAAGAGAAGAAGGAGAATGAGGAGGTGAAGGAGTAGAATGAGAATGAGGAAGGGGGTGGGAGGAGGAGGAGAGGGGGGGGAGGGAAGGAGGAGGGGGAGGAGGAGGGAAGGAGGAGGAGGAGGAGGAGGGAAGGAGAAGGAGGAGGAGGAGGAGGAGGGAAGGAGGGAAGGAGGAGGAGGAAAGGAGGAGGAGGGGAGGATTAGGGAAGAAGGAGGGGAGGAAGAAGGATGGGAGGAGGGAGGGAGGAAGAAGGAGGGGAGGAAGGAAGGAGGAGGGAGGAAGGAAGGAGAAGGGGAGGAGGGAGGAAGGAAGGAGAAGGGGAGGAGGGAGGAGGGAGGAAGGAAGGAGAAGGGGAGGAGGGAGGAAGGAAGGAGAAGGGGAAGAGGGAGGAAGGAAGGAGAAGGGGAGGAGGGAGGAAGGAAAGAGAAGGGGAGGAGGGAGGAAGGAAAGAGAAGGGGAGGAGGGAGGAAGGAAAGAGAAGGGGAGGAGGGAGGAAGGAAAGAGAAGGGGAGGAGGGAGGAAGGAAAGAGAAGGGGAGGAGGGAGGAAGGAAAGAGAAGGGGAGGAGGGAGGAAGGAAAGAGAAGGGGAGGAGGGAGGAAGGAAGGAGAAAAGGAGGAGGGAGGAAGGAAGTAGGGGGGGAGGAGGAGGGGAGAAGGAGGGAAGGAGGAGGAGGATAAGGGAAGGAGAAGGAGAAGGAGGAGGAGGAGGAGGGGAGGAAAGGAGGAGGAGGAGGAGGAGGGGAGGATTAGGGAAGAAGGAGGGGAGGAAGAAGGAGGGGAGGAGGGAGGAAGAAGGAGGGGAGGAAGGAAGGAGGAGGGAGGAAGGAAGGAGGAGGGAGGAAGGAAGGAGAAGGGGAGGAGGGAGGAAAGAAGGCGAAGGGGAGGAGGGAGGAAGGAAGGAGAAGGGGAGGAGGGAGGAAGGAAGGAGGGGGGAGGAGGGAGGAAGGAAGGAGGAGAGGAGGAGGAGGGAAGGAGGAGGGGAGAAGAAGGGAAGGAGGAGGGGGAGAAGTAGTAGTAGTACATCATTCTCTAAACACATTGGATACAGTTATTTTGTGCGCTGTGCTCTTTACAGAACTAGTCATGTTAATGCAGAACCCTGAATCACTAGTGAGAAAAAAACATGTTTTGTGAATGGACAGGTTCCACTCTTATGAGCTGGTTCAGCTCACAATATGGCTCACACTATAGTGGGGATATAACAGATCTACTTAAATTAAAATCTCAGCTGACATGTTTTTGGCTGTTAAGAGTAAAAAAAAAAAAGAAGATATGCACTTTTTTTTATGAATAGTGTATGGCAAAAATGCAAGGCCAGGAGCTGAGAATTCTGAAGGGCCGATTGTGAACGGCACCGTGCCGCCGGAGGGGGTGTGGCCAGCATCATGGAGGACATGAGTAGCTTCTCCCTCCAATCACTTCCACAATAAATTAGAATCTAGTTTATTGCTGATATAATTGAAATAAAAACACTTATCATCACCATCATCATTTATTTACATAGCGCCACTGATTCCGCAGCGCTGTACAGAGGACTCACTCATATCAGTCCCTGCCCCATTGGAACTTACAGTCTAAATTCCCAAACATACACACACACACACACACACAGAAAGAGACTAGGGTCAGTGTGGGAGGAAACTGGAGCACCCGGAAGAAACCCACGCAAACACTGGGAGAACATTATTAGCTGGTCTCAACATTATATTATCATAATATTTATTCCTTTACTGATATATATTGTACATGGAGAATAATATCTATCTGGATTGCCTAGGCTGTCGCATTTTTCTATATCTTTTTTCTGCTTCATTTGTATGTAAATAAGACAGAGGATGACAGACCAAGCAGCTTAAAACTGACATCGGCAAATTTAGAAAGGTTTTTAAACAGGTAATTGCATAGATTATTGTCTGCTTTATACAAGAAAAACAACTTTTTTGCATCTTGCAATATAATGTGTGTTTTTGATGTGGAGGGGTGAACTTCAGTCAAGATGAATATTTAGATAAAAAGCATTTAGCCCCTAACAGTTGGTGTGCATTTTTCTTTCTTACCTGGACATCCGAACGGTCCTGTTCAGATGTTGATTGGGATTGACAATGTGTTTCAGCATTTTTGTGGCCAATAATGTCTACAATGATTTAAGTGGCCAGCAGAACAGAAGAGTATATGAGCATTTCAAATGTACTGAGGGGTTGCCTAAGCTAAAGTGTAGAAAGACGTGTGCACCCCAGTGAGTGTAAGTGAGACGATGGGATGATGCAGTCAGAGAAATAGTGGTAGGACCTGAGTTAACAGACACAGGTGTTAAAAATAATTGCATGTGCTTACCTAAAAGAACACTTCTTGGTTTACAAGAGGCTCAGACTGTAACTTTCAGGGCCCAGTCATATATCACAAACCCTGCACTGGTGCCACTGATTCTTATGCCAGCACCTCTCTCCTGTTCACACTGTAACACACAAGGACTGCTGTGGCATGCAAATCGCAATACAGCGTAAACGGGAGAAGTGTGCCCACACAGGAATCAATGCTCTCCTTTCAGTTGGCCTAAAGAGCACCATTCATGTAAACAGCGCTGTCAAACTGTGCTGTGTGAATAAACAACTAAAGAGTTGTATGCGAATGAGCCCTAAATTAAAGTTGTGTGCAAGCAAAATACATCACAGAGTCCCAACCTATCTACTGTACATGCCTCTATAAATCATTTTCTCATTTATGCTAACATCCATACCTGAGCATTTGTATTCTGGATCTACACCTTTCAGGAGGGCATCAAAGAGAGATATTTCCACCTTCTGTTTCCTGTGATGACAGCTTATGAGCAAAGATGGCTGGGACACTACGAGATGCAAAAATGGATTCAGCTGCAAATCTCCAGTTCCTCTTCTCCCAGGCTGACGAACAATTGTAATGCCCAGAGCTTGCCGAGCAGAAGACCTTGTGGTTGCATGGAGACGTTCGAGAGAAAGGAGTCCACCTTTTCCATTGGCCGGAGAAGAAGAGTTACTGTTTAAAAGGTCCTCGGCCGTGAGAGTGGAAATACATGACTGGACAGATCTATCCAACACCTCATCTGATTCTGGGCTAGATTGGTTCAGAGTGCTTTTTCCCACCTTCCCATTGTCGCTGATGGCCACTTTCGGTTTAGTCACTGCCGTGCACGAGTAGGACATGAGCGATATGCGGCTGGCGGTGACAAATATGTCAAAGGGTATGAAATTCAGGTTCTTTACAATAGAGGACTGCTTGGATGGGCGCATGATTCTGTGGTGGCCCGTGCCACTATGTGGTTCTAACTGAACGATTCTTATTTTCACACTGTCGCTACCAATGCCGCTATCTTGGGCGCCACTGTAACGGGATGACGCTTCGCCTGTGCGTCCATCTGTGCAATCCTTTTTCTGTTGTTCTTGCTTAGAAACCTAAAAACAGAAACATACGTGTTATTAACAATATGAGTTATTGCCTAATAAGACTGCCTCTCAGATTCTCAATCAAACACTAAGGATAAGGATATTCTTGCATGGAGCTCCAGTTATTTTCAAATAGAAATATGGGATAGCCCCTTCCACAGACTTTGATCAATCCATAAAATGCATTAGCTGCCAATATTTAAAAGTGTGGTTCAACATAAAAAAAGAAGAATATCAGCCCAGAAAATAAGCATAGATATGGTGCATTACAGCTTAAATTCAGAATAAAGGAAATAGTACTGTGCAGTTATTAATTTAAAAACATGGACTTTCCAATGGCTAATGTTCTCAACCAGGGTGTACCCCTGGAAATTAAGGACTGGAATAATGACAATGTCTACAAACACCACATCCTACTAACTTTATCTTTATCGAGAGCTCAGATACATGGACATAAAGTTAAAAAAACAAAAAAAAACAAACAAACAAACAGATAATAATTGTGTACAACTACAGGATTCGAGGTTTTACAATGTAACATAATCTGACATGAAAACTCGTATACAGATTTATAAAAATAGGTTGGAGGTAGGAGGGAAGAGGGTGTTACCCACAATGTATATGAGGTTGAAGGTAGTAGAGTGCTTGAGTAAGGTGTTATTGCTAAGGACAGCAAAAGATTAATTAAGGGAGGCTCACTAAGCAATGGAAAATGGGGGATTCTAAAGGAAAAGGGTTAGATTGGGTAGTTGTAGGTCATTGGGCCTGGTAGACGCCAGGCCCAATGTTGTGTGAGAAGCAGTCAGAATTTGGAAAGCTAATATAGCTGAATGTTTATAATTTCTAGTGGGTAACAAAGGAGAAAGGTCCAGAGGTCTTTAATCGCAGCACACGGAAGGAGCGAGGCCTAGAGGTTCGCGGACCTCGTCCAAGTAGGCAGAGATTTTGTGGCACGTCCACCAGATATGAAGGAACGAGCCTCACTGACCGCCGTCTTTCCAACATTCTGGGGTGGTGGAGTGGTACATAGTTGATAATTTGTCAGAGGTCTAGTACCATCTAAAATAGACCTTATGAGCATTTTCCTTAATCAAAGTTGAGATTGCGCTAGCAGCTTCTCTTTACCCGATTGTTTCCAAACAGTCCCTAACTACTTTGAACCCAGATGTAGAAAGAAGTTGACTTGTGTGAACATTTGTCACATAGTTTTCCAGGGGGAAAAAAGGCCATCCTAGAAGACTTCCGGACAGAGAACCTCTATGCCGGCATCAAATGGGTTTAGCATTAAAGAAGTGGGCGTCCTTTCTGGCTGACCGACTTCTCAAAGGCAAATCCTAAAAGAGCAATGTTGAAAATGTGGGAACAAAGGATGAGGCCTGGTCCAGAGTTCAGCTTTATTTTTATCCCCCAGGTCACTTTTCCTGTGCTGGCCCATAGTACATGGTCCCAACCACTACAGCATCCCAGCTCTATAAAACAACAACATCTCTATAAAACAAATAAACTGACCCTAGTTTAGGCAGCTGTAAAATGTTTAAAATATATTCATGATAAATTAATAATGTACATAAGAAAAACAAATCAGGGGCAAACTTGAGTAGAGGCGTCTGTGAATCCCCAGCTTTGGCCGTATGTGGCTATTCCTTATATCTGGGCCAAGCCAATTTACCCTTTCACACTTAAAGATATACGCACAATTAAGATGATCTATAAAGATAATTGTGACAATTTTGTTGTCCTTAACTTCTAAAATACATCCTTAAAATACAATAAAACAAGATGTATATATATCAAAAATTGCTGCCCCACCTAGCCCGCAACTTTAACCAAATGAACCTGAAATAATCATAAACTGGGCCCCCTTCAGCATTGTGCCCTCTATATATTCAGGATTAGACTTTTATGAGACATGTAGAAACAATGGCAGAGGTATGCAAATCATGCCTTCTGCAACTAATTGTGAAAATGCTGGCAGGGAGTTCTGGGTAGCCATACATATTCTGTAAAGCGCTGTGTAATATGTAGGCGCTATAAAATGAACCTTTAATAAGAATAACCCTGATCTAAGTGTGGTACAGCAGAAGTAGTATTGCCATGTGAGAGAGCATAAATGTGAATCTAACATTTTTTTTAAAAAAACATGAAAAACACCGACCATCCCAAGGAAAACTTCCCATTTGCCCCCTGACCAAATATGAATATAGTTGTAGGACATTCAATCAACTCAATGAAATGATATAGAGGCCTACTATTTCAACGCTACGGGGCATAATGGCCTCTTGTACTGTAGCAATTGAATGAATGACTCATTTAATGAAGGAAGGTCTCTGGTAATTCAACAGACCAATGAAGCAAATGTTTTACTGCCATTTGAAAGTGTAAAGAATGCAGGTTCCATTAGACATTGATTTATTATGCACACTTCTGAAACTAATTGAGTATATTAACTCTCTCCCAGAGGTACGGTGAAAAAAAAAATATGGCAATTAGTTAGAATGACTACTGGAAAATGAGGAGCTTCAAATACAGCCCTGGGCTTAACTACTGCTCACCATGCGCCTGCAGTCACCTGTTCTGCAGTAGAGAGGGGCGCGCTTAGTGACGGTTCCCTATTGGGTTAATCCATGTGCTTACTGGGGGGGGGGGGGGAAGGGGGGGGGGGTAGGAAGAAAAGCAAATAAAGGCTAAACTTGTGAAGGAAAAAAACTGAAGTAACCAAAACCATTTATCTGTAAACATAGTAAAGTGACCTGGCTTTCACATCAAACATGGAGCACCAGCTGTTTGTATGTGACTAGAAAGCCACCATTTATCACAGAGCGCAATAAGGAGATCTCTACTCATATTCCTTGTAGAACCCATTTAAAGCGGACAATAAAAGTTTTCTTTAATTAGCTACCGGTGTGCATTAACATGATCATGATTAAACCATAAAAACCAACTGTACATTACTCTTGTACCCTTGGCCAGATGTTTTACATTACCCCACTTGAAAATATACTTTGAGCTCCTTTTTTAAAAAAAAAAAAAAAAAAGATCCGACCTTCTGCTTTCAGAGAATTAAATGCATATTACTGTAGTGAAGAAGATAGTATTTCAGACCTCCAGGCATATATTAAATATACTGGCAGGACATTAGACAAAATGCTTGCCTTATTAGATACTTCCTATTCTAAACAGTGTCATCAAAGCCTAAAAACAAAATTCATATAAAAGCAGCACACAGCTTCCACATAGAAGAAATGCCAAAATCTCTCTACTTACCAGCTAATGAGGAAAGGATGTGTACTCTTAACTTATGAATGTAAGATTTTCCAAACATTCGCATTAGGAAACATTGCTATTAGTTCCATATGTTACATTAAACCGTACTGGTAAAATAACCTTTAAGATAGCTGGCATGATAACTGTAATTAAATGGTATTCAAAGGGCTGGGACAAAGGGGAATTTGGTTCCTCAATGGCCAATTAGGACAAAACAAATGAAGATTTAAAAAACAAAAAAATTCTGTATGCTGAGATACATTATGTATCAGGGATAAGAGAGACAATTTTAAAATATGAAGAAATGGATGTTTTTTAAAAAAAAAGTTAATTGGATTTTAAACTGTTCTAAATCAGAAAAAAATACAGGACAGTAAGAAAGTTAAAGCTGTTCTGTCATTGTGTTTTTATTCCCCAATTAATAACATAATAGGAGAATATTATATCTCAGGGTGGTAGAACTTAGGAAGTCCATTTCTGCAACCAGTGTACATAAGCCAGAGAAATCTGGCATTTATCTGATAAAAATAATTCTGTACGCTGCAGTCATTGTAAATGCAATCCTCCCAACATTTGTAGGTAGGTGGCATCGGGACAGGGGGCGTGGTCATGTCATGGGGGCGTGATTCCACACAGGGGCGTGTCTCCCCAACTTTCCCACCCTCGGGAGAGAGCTGCGCCAACCTGGCTGGGGGGACACAGCCCTCAAATCGAGACGGTCCCGTTTAAATCAGGACGGTTCGGAGGTACATAAATGTAAGGTCTACGCAGTAGTCCTCTGCACCTGCCAAATTGTGAGATAAAGAGAAGGAGGCTATGAGAGCGCAAATGACTAATCTTCTGAATCTCACTTGATACCTGTCAAATTAAATCTCTAGCTCACAAGTAGATACGATAGTAACATTTGAATTTATTTTTCAACCGAAAGGCAACAGACATGTTAACCACAATACCTGCAAATCATCTTACAGACAATTAAAAAATACAATAATAATTTATGTGCATTATCCTTTTAATTCTAGGGGGTAGATTTATCAAACCTTCTAACAAAGAAAAGTGGAGGTGCCCATAGCAACCAATCAGATTCTAGCTTTTATCTACAGAAAATGATACCTAGAAACTGTCCGACGATATTTAGGTGGTGTTGTACTACAAGTCTCAGCTTGTCCTACCAGCGCCGATTGAATCACAAACCAAGATTTGCAGTGGAACAACTACACAGCCTAAGCCTTCAGTATCCCCCTAAAACTTTATATTCAAACCGCTGAACGCTGCCAGATGCTTTATAAATCTGTGAAGCGATCCTGTGTATGGAAGTGCTCTGCAGCCGAAAAAATCATAGTTTATTTCTTAAATCACTCCAAGGCTTTTTCCCATGGTGTATTTTCCAATGTTCGCAGTAAATGTGAAATAGGTGATGAAGGCATAAGTAGCAGAACAGGAAAAATGAGTATGTTTTTCCTCTTTCTTCTGCAGACACTCTGTATTAATGGCTGGACACCTCACAAAGCACATGTACATGAAGGATAAGACACAGAAACACATGGAAGTTAAACGCACACCACGGCAGTCTCTGCAACAAGCTAACGGCAACTTAAACACAGTTAAAAACCTGCATTTTGGGTGTGAAAAGTTAAAGCCAATTCTGCATTAAAAAAATACAACAAGACGAGAGGGGGGGATGATTTAATGGTGAGGGTGTGGGCTAATAATTAATAGTGGGTAGGAGATATTAAATTGATGATCGGGTGATGGTTGGGGCTATTTCTTTTTTTTTTTTGAAAAGTAAATTTTTTATTGTAGTTTTTCAAAACAACACAGGTGTGAAAATGAGACATCATATGACAAATATATGAAACAATTCACTTTAAATAACAGACATGCATATAAATGGGAGCATGTACAGCACAAAGAAAATTGGCATGTTTCTGTAAAGAAGCGAGGGTTGTTTTTATTTTTGTTGTATGAGGGAAAGGGAGAACACAAACCATGAGGAAAGAGGGATTAGGGGAAGAGAAAGTGGAGGGGGGGGGAGTTTATCACCTATTGTTCCTTAAATCAGGTGGCAAAGAAGAAATATAGCGATAAACTTGGCTATAAGGAGGTGTAATCAGATTGTCTCTGATTACCATTTAAAAGTACAAGACATTTCTAGCCTCTAATGATCATAGTTTATGGGAGCGGATAAGTGTCAAACGGTTGTTAATGGGGGTTCAGCATTGAAATGGCTTGTCCAAGGAGACCATGTGTTTTGGAAATTCTCTGCTTTATCTTTGAGAACAGCTGTAATGCTTTCCATTCTGTAAATTGACCAAATTTTACTAATGGTAGCTGAGAGCGAGGTGGGGGCAATATTTTTCCAGTGAGCGGCAATCAAGACATTTAGCTGCATTTACCATATGACCAATGAGTTTTGTACCGGTCGGGTGACGTCAGGAAGCCGTCTGGGTAGAAGGGAGTAAGGAGGGGAATCAGGCATCTTAACCTGTGTCACAGATTCAATCAGCTTATGAATTTGGTTGGGGCTATTTCATGGTGGTGCCTATTAATTTAAAGTGGGGTGATGGGACTACTTAACCGCTTGGGGGCTAATAAGTGAATGTGGGCCAGAGCTTGGGGATAAGCAGGGCTATTTATTGAGAGTGAATACTACTTATTTAATGTTTTTGCCGTTCATGGATGTAAATAGGTGTATTTATAAAATGTAAATACTATTAAATTAGTATCGGGGCAGGTTGGGGGGAAATAGATGCATTTATTAAATGTAAATACTATTAATTTAATGCCTGGGCTAGTTGCAGAAAGGGAGGACTACATATTAAATGTGAGTTATATTGATATTATGCCAGGAATTGGGGATGGGGGGCATGGGTGTTGACTCATTGTCAGAATTTCCATAATTCATATACCTATCCTTTTTTCCAAACATACCGGGGTCCAGATGAGCAACAACTGAGCCTAATACACCAGCAGCAGCATCCAGTGAAAGCTGCAAGAACAGGTAGGAGACAGCAGGACAGTCTGCCAAATAGGGTCGTCTTTCCGACTGGGCACGATGGGAAGGTGCCCGGGTGCCCAGCGGACAAGGTGGCCCGAGGCAGGACTCCTGTTAAAAAAAAAAAACAAAGAAAAAAAACCTTACCTTTTGTGGTCACCTGACCGCTAAGGCCAGGTGGTGATCCGGCTACCTCCCTGGTCCCCTCTTCCATGCTGCGCTCGCAGTGAATGTCGGGCGTGATGCCCAACATTCACTGCGAGCACAGCACGGAGGAGCGCAAGACAGCGACGAAGAAGAGAAGGTGATCGGACTCGGAGAACAAGGCAATTGAAAGGTAAGTTAAGGGGGAGTTGAAAAAAACAGTGATATATATATATATATATATAATCACTTGTTTTTCTTTTTCCATATATATATATATAGGGGTCTCGATGCACTGCTTTGCCCGGGGGGGGGGGCATAATGTTGTTAAGATGGCCCTGCTGCCAATTGTCTTCATTCTGGTGGAACTGATTTTAGGTGCGTACGATCACAGTCATCAGGGAATCTGGAAATTCCGGGAGTTTAGGTAACAACCGACCAATCCTGATCAGATGTTGTTTGGGACTGATGGCCGTTTTAGGCCACACATGTAGCGAACGTAGGCCAAATAGGTTTAAAGCGCTAAAACTGACCATTCAAATTAAAAAGTATGAACTCACAAAGACTTCACTGGGACGTGTTTTATGGGAAACAACTTAATAAATACTTTCTATGTAAATAGTGCTGTCCAGTAACCAAGATTTTGTCCGTTTTATAATGCCAAATGCTGGTTTTAAGCAACTACTTCATGTGTGTATAAATACCACAGTGTTTTTATCCACCAAATACAGTTTTGAAGATTAAAAAAATAATAAAAAAAATAAAAAGACCCCAGAGAAAAACATATAACGGGAAAAATACAAAGTTAAAATTCTAAGCCAATAAAAATGTGGGCAAGCAGCACATTGGAAAAGGTCCCTATACGACTATTTACTTTGTGAAGTACGCAGGCTGATCTGGACCATATGCGTAATGGCCTTTACTGCAATATAGAGCAGATGCCGTAACATTTTTTTGTACAGAACAATTAGTTGATTGCTGCAAATACCTTCAGGGTGGGTTTATAATTGCTATACCAGAAGAAGGAGCAGCAAAATAAAGATACATCTGAAAAAATAAACACTGTTACAGATGATACATGGTAAAATGCATATAAATGTGTTTCTCTGTGAGTCACTGCGCTGTGGAATCTCTGCCCACATTCATTTATATAAAGGCTATCTTGTTACAGACACTCCTTCTGCTCTGCGGCCAACATACACAAAGATGTGAAAACTACAAAATATTAATTATGAGGAGGGAGAAAGAAAAAACTGCGCTAAATCAAATTTGCCACCTGAAATTTCCAATAGAAATAGTTCATGTTTGTTCTCCCACCACATGCCGGTAATTCACATCATACATGAAAATGAACCAACTATTTGTGGCTTTGTATATTGCCAAGTGAACGGGACCTGGCCCTGATTTAGGGAAACATTATAATCTGTTACAAACTGTTGGGCTCACTGGCCATGCGATTAGTGGGAGAATATTAAGCAATAACCAAGCTCAGTGTGTGGCTTAAGGCCAGTCAAATGTGCTTTAAAATAATGAAAAGAAAATAATGTAAGCGAATGGACCTGTGCACACACATGAACAGACAAGTGCTTGCTTTGCGTACTCTGAATATTAATGTTGCTACAATGTTGCGGAGGGGCTCATGACGTACATAGAACACTATGCTGCAGGGAACCTTTGAGAACACATTGCTCTTTTCTCAGGGAAGGAAAAAAAAAATAAAAGCCAAGAGGGCAGGAGTTTCGTGTTGAACTCTCGATTGGTTCCGAAACGCGTCATTCAGGAGAGGAAAACCTGCAGCTATATGATGGATTCCACCACTTCTGTTTGGGTGGAACTTTCCCACCTGTTATAGGATTCATACATCCTGGACATTTTTTTGACGTAGATATTTCAGAAATGAAAACGCATTATATCAAAACTGAAGTATAAAAAGATTCACTTCATGGGACAGCGCAACACAGAACCGTTACATTGAACTACTCCGCTGACAAAGTGTTTTTAAAACCTGTCTGCCTATTCGCTACCCATCCCAGCTGCTTTTCTGACTGGTGTGAAATGGAGTTTATCCTGGGTTCTTGCTTACATCATCAGCCGCAGGTGTTCCAATCGGACATGTTTTTCTGAAGACAGTGTATGCAAAATACAGTTTTGCAGACACGTGTTGTTTTTCAATTCCTGTGTGTAAGAGCCCCAACCCTTTCCACTGAAACTTCTTTTCACATCAGAAATGAAGCCTATTATGTACTTGTCCTAACCCCGGTCCTATAGGGCCTCCGTGCTTAAGTACGTTCCCCAATCTTCAGATGGCTTTAGTTTGTGGGTTCATACATTTCCCTTGTTTTTCACCATAATATTTATATAATCCAGGCAGAGCTGTTTATTTTCACTGAAACTATACAAATCTCCGTTGTCAGTACAACTGTATCTAATGTGCTGAGTCCAATAGCAATAACATAATCAACTGTGCGTAAAAGATGTAAAGGCGGCAAAGAAAAACAAAGGGGGGGGGGGGAATAAAACCAACATTTATTCTGAAACTGCATGTAAGGGGCATATTAACAAACAGCCATGCAGAGCAGCACAGAACAGAATATTTCCCGCTGGAGAAAACTCGCCAGAGCGAGATGGCGGGACAGTATGTAGGCAACAAATATAACGATCATCAGGGAATGCTGTGCTCTGATTAACGATACAAGAACTATACATAATAACATGGGGACACCCTCCTGCAAAAAAAATAAAAATAATATATATATATATATATATATATATATATATATATATATATATATATATATCTATCTATATCTCCAATAAATCCCAGTGGCTTCACTCGATCACAAATCTCATATTGGTTTTATGGACAGGTTGTTGAGATTAAAGGGTCAACAACGGTTGTTGAGATTAAAGGGTCAACAACGGTTGAATTGTAAATCTAAGTAGATTATAAAGCAACTACTAAAGATGAGGTTCACTTCACCAGCTGTGGGTTCAAGTAACAGTACGAACAATGACTCCCAGGGCTAGATTTACTAAACAGCGGGTTTGAAGAAGTGGAGATGTTGCCTATAGCAACCAATCAGATTCTAGCTTTCATTTTGTAGAATGCACTAAAATAAATGATAGCTATAATATGATTGGTTGCTATAGGCAACATCTCCACTTCTTCTAACCCGCCGTTTAGTAAATATACCCCCCAGTCTTTTCGGGTACCGCATCATAATACATTAGAGGGCCTAAGAAGAAGCAATCTGGAAATCCAATACAGTAT
This sequence comes from Mixophyes fleayi, assembly GCF_038048845.1. NCBI lineage: Eukaryota > Metazoa > Chordata > Amphibia > Anura > Limnodynastidae > Mixophyes > Mixophyes fleayi. The sequence goes on from NC_134406.1 coordinate 249,617,626, forward strand.
TTCGCAGTAGTTTATAATGAACTGTAATTTTACATTCTGTCCACTCCAAACATCTCAGCTGTATCTCCAGGGAATACGGTGCCCCAGCTGAAGATCCCTCTGCAGCAGGCCACTAAAGTGGTTGCTCTGACTGTAGGAGGCAGTGTTCTGAGACTTAGGATTCTAGGAACGCAGCAGATGGAAGCAGGGTCAGGTTGAACATGAGCTATCCTAAGTGGTGGATGAGCACAGCAAACTATATCACACAGTCTTTCACTAAGCCTTCCAGCAGGGGCTTACTTACTGCTCCAGCCACGGACTTCTTGCCGATCTGGGCAGCAGTGGCTACAAACCTTGCACAGTTTACAACAGGCACAGGTTGGTTGTTTTTCATCTTCCCTCTGCTGATTGGCTCAATGCCACTACTCAAAGTCTGGGAAGCAGCAGCTCACAATGAAAGGTGCAGTACAGAAACTCTGGATTCTCCATTAGTGAAATATTCAAAGCAGACTATTTGACCACATGGATACACGGGTTGGACTTTCTACAGAAATATAGCAGCGTGAAGTAACCAACATGAGGAAATTTATTAGTAAACAGCTCACAAACCTTGACAACAATATATCAAATTATTTGCATAAGCAGTTTTGGTCCAATTTAAGATCTCTCATCCTCAAACTACATTAAATACAAATTAATCTAGAGGAAGCCATTAAAAATATTAAGAACTTTTGTAGCGATCTTAACATTAAATAACTAACGCAGCATATCCAACTGCGCGACACTGATCTAGTACAGAACTCACTTCCATAAGGAAGTTTGCATTTGGAGGGTAACTGAGGCACAGCATAGAAGGAAAGGGACACCTTCAAAGCTATTTACGGTCCTAGAACAGAATCATCTTTTTTTATTACTACCAGAATGTCTGCTCAGTGTGTATCCTTTCTAGCATCTGCGTAAAATACCAGTACTAAAGGAGATTGGGAAAGTTGTGCCATACATGGGATTAGCAACTAAACCAACCAACTAACCAAATATTTAAAAGTCTCTGTCGTTGCTGTAATTGGATCTCCGGTGAAGCCTGACCTCATGATGAAGCCTGGTGAGTAAATTTCTTATTTTTTGTCAAGAAACAAATAAATCTATATTTTGAAGTTTCTTATCTAATTTCTTTACCATTTCCCAGCAACTCTCACAAAAATAAATTTATCAAGGAATATTAATATGACTTTGAAATTTGCAAATATTTATTAAACTTTAAACCATTTAAAAACAAAAAAAAAAACAGAGCCATGAACTCGAGGGAAAGTCTCTGGTGAAGTTTGCAGATGTACGCCAGGAAAGCAGCTAACTGATAAAAAAGCTTGAAAGAAACATTATCTGATCTTACTCCCACGATGTAAACTCAGAAAGGAGGAGGCAGGGAAGATGCAGATTACGAGACTTTGAGTCAGAACAGTTTCTTCTCCTTTTACAAATTAGCTGCATTTTCTTTTTCAATAGAATAAAGAATTGCTGTTATCTAATTGAAGTTTAAATGTACGAGTTATGTGGTTTGCAAGTCATAACAGCACTACTGCAATTGATACTGTTTACAATAGCATTTCCTAGATAGCCATAGATGCTCATAAAGCCATTATGATTTAACTCCCCCCTCCCTCGGCACGGCAGGCCGCTTTAACCAATTTCAGAGGCCATAGTTTGGTATTGTCTCACACGTTCCCTAACAAGGTGCAGGTGGAAAGGCGTGCTTGTAACCACAGGAAATAGGAGGATGTATTACCTAGTGCATTAGCAAGTACTGAATGGAAAAATAGACTAACATCCAAGTACGAAATATTTCTCAACTGTACAAATGTCTCTATGTATACAGCGAGCTATGTGCAGAGCTGTGCATAGAATTTAATATGAATACTGTGCCAAACAGCTTGTAGTCTACTATAAATACAGTACTAGACCGAAGAGACATCTATCAAGCTAGTAGAGTAGCAAAATTATTATGTTTTAAATCCAAATTGATAGTTACTTAAGCGATGCATTGAAGTCACATTATTTGGCATTTTTACTTATTTTTCCTAAAAAGTATCTATTTGTTGATCACGTGAATCTTGTTGGTTACAAGGTCACATTAAAAATGGAGAAAGGTCTGACATAATATATTACTGTATCTTAGAAAAACCACCTGCAATTTCCATCAGTGTGTAGACTTTTTATATCTACTGTAGGTTTTGCTGAGTGAGATTATGGAAGTGAAATAAAGAGGAGGGGGTGGTGCGTTATTAGGGGCGTTACGTGTGTTGCGGAGAGGCACACAGCCATTTCCAGTGCCATATATACCAAAGACAATCCCAATGTACCCTCTCTCTTATGTTTAATGTTAGCCATAAATGAGGCTAAACTGAGCCGAATTCTTAATGACAAAGTTTAATTAAAAGTAAGCGCACTCCAAGAGCGGAGGGTCGATGTGTACCGTGAGCACTCTGCACGTTCCTAGCCTATCACTGCCTGGAAGCCGCCACATTGCGGAGGGATGCAGAGTCACGGCAGTCAGACTAGGAGGACCGGGCTCCTTACAGCTGTACCGCCTATACCCCACTGATGGCGGCCCTGATCATAACTAGAACATTTGATGAAAACAAAGACTGTTGATGGCTGTGAAGCAGAGCTCTATTTCTGACTTTCAGACCATCACCTTATGTTAAGCACTTAGACAGTTCATACCTACCAACTCCGCAGCTCCAGGAAGAGAGGTCACTAGGAAAGTGCAAAGGGGAGGTGGTGCCACAAATTGCGCCATTTCAGCCCTGCCCTCCACGAATGCCATGAGCGAGTCATCACATTACACGACCCTGGCCAAAAATAACTCAATTCGCACTGAATCGTGTCATCGTGGCCATTGTCCTAGTGGTTGGGGTCCAGGAGAATAGCCAGCTCTCCCAGTGGTCAGGAAAACTTCCAGAAATTCTGGGGTCTCCGGACATTTCGGGAGAGTAGACAAGTATGACACAGTTACTCTTTTACGACAACTTAGAGGAGATAGTCTAAGTTACAGGTATACTAACTTGTTGGATGGTTGAACAATAGGCTATTAACCAGCAACATGAAAAAAAAAAAAAAAAAAAAAAAAAAGTCTACTGTTATTACACGTTTACACAGTGTATGCCTTTCTGGCTGTTGTGGGACTAAGCAGTCAAAATCAGTAATTTAAGAGATTTTAAGCTACCGTATGTGCAGTAAAATTAGTTGTCAGCCACTAGGGGGCACTGGTAACGATTCTGTCATAGGTTGCCCATTCCTGGTGCAGACAGCAAATGATTATTAGATGCATGAAACATAGGAGGGGAAAAGAAAGGAACAAGTCATAAGGCAAAAGCTTACATTTCAAGGAGTTGTGTAAACATAGTTTATCCATGTTAAGAAGGTAAACACAGAGAGCAATCTAACCTATCATGTCAGTTAAGCACACACATTTGTAAAACGTCAGCACACCTTGTTGTTCAATCAATTATATGGGCACTTAACCCAAAAGACCCCTGCTATATAAAGATCCATTAATCACATTGGTCAGCTAATGCACTCTAAGACTTCTGAGTATGTGAGGATCACCATCAAAGAGCTTCTTTTATGTGCCTGGTGAAAGCACAGTGCCGTATGAGAGCCGCCAAGTGGACCCGAGCCAAGTGCCAAATTACCGCACATTGATGAACTCGTCAGATCAAAAGAGATTGCAGTAATGCCCGGGCTGAGCGGAGAGTACACCTTTGGCAACACAAACCATGTGCAGCTCTGCTTAAACAAATTATAATCCCCCCTCCAAAAAAAAATATCAGAGCAACAGTTTACATAGAGCACGGGAGTCATCTAGAAATATGGTCTACGATTGTTCTGTTGCACAACATTGAGAAAGTAATTAAACCCTCACAGAAATTCTATACTAGAGTAAAAAAAAAATCAGGTCTATTTATATTTAGCAAACATAGAATAAACATTAAAAAGGCAATCCTGATTTTCAGCCAATTAAACACAGAGGGAAAGATGCCAGACACACTTCACGGATTGAAAGAGACGCAAGAGTCTAATAATCCAATACAGAAGTTAGAATTTTACCTAAAGGTCTCCAAACATTTTGTATTAAGCCTGAAAAACTATGAAGACTTCCCTTATTTAAGAAAATAATGACTTTAATATCCCAAGGATTCCTTTGCATTTTCTTTCAAAGTATATGTTTACATACACAATAGTGTGTACTTATCTTTAGACATAATGCACATAGCTAAAATAAAAGATGCTTTTTCCACTTCTGTATCTGGCATTAAAGCCTCCATAGTTTTACAACCAGCTACCACACGTTTCTCTTGCATCACACTCTTAATGCTATTTTACACTATCTCTTAATAAATAGTGCTATGAGCAGCTAAGTCACTGTTAAACACCCCCCTACAAACACAATAGCATACCTCCCCACTCTGGAGGAATACAAAACAGGACACTTGAGGAAAGAGGAAGGGGGCATGTTACCGTCACAATGAAAGCGCTGGGCCACTCTTTAACCTCTTCCCCTTTCCACAAAATACTATTTCTCTGCCACGCGCAACAGCGGGGGCAATTGGGAGGTATGCAACAGTTCAAACAAATAACACATTAGCATAGCTCACAACATCCAGAAAGAGTGACAAAATAAACCTTGCCACGTCCGGTTATAACCAAACTCCACACACAAATGGCCATATTTGGGCAAAACACACCCACTTTCCCATTAAGCCCCACCCCTTTTGTAGGCCATGAATCGGGATGTCCCACCAAAATAGGGACAGTTGGGAGTTATGCATTAGAAGTTTACAATCTATAGGGAACAAGCGGGGTGAATGTCTGATATGAGGCCCCTTCATAAATTATTACTTATAAAACCGAATGTTTTCAGAATGTCTATAAACTGATGAGACACACAATGTGGAGGCATGCGAGACACACAATGTGGAGGCATGCGAGACACACAATGTGGAGGCATGCGAGACACACAATGTGGAGGCATGCGAGACACACAATGTGGAGGCATGCGAGACACACAATGTGGAGGCATGCGAGACACACAATGTGGAGGCATGCGAGACACACAATGTGGAGGCATGCGAGACACACAATGTGGAGGCATGCGAGACACACAATGTGGAGGCATGCGAGACACACAATGTGGAGGCATGCGAGACACACAATGTGGAGGCATGCGAGACACACAATGTGGAGGCATGCGAGACACACAATGTGGAGGCATGCGAGACACACAATGTGGAGGCATGCGAGACACACAATGTGGAGGCATGCGAGACACACAATGTGGAGGCATGCGAGACACACAATGTGGAGGCATGCGAGACACACAATGTGGAGGCATGCGAGACACACAATGTGGAGGCATGCGAGACACACAATGTGGAGGCATGCGAGACACACAATGTGGAGGCATGCGAGACACACAATGTGGAGGCATGCGAGACACACAATGTGGAGGCATGCGAGACACACAATGTGGAGGCATGCGAGACACACAATGTGGAGGCATGCGAGACACACAATGTGGAGGCATGCGAGACACACAATGTGGAGGCATGCGAGACACACAATGTGGAGGCATGCTAGACACACAATGTGGAGGCATGCGAGACACACAATGTGGAGGCATGCGAGACACACAATGTGGAGGCATGCGAGACACACAATGTGGAGGCATGCGAGACACACAATGTGGAGGCATGCGAGACACACAATGTGGAGGCATGCGAGACACACAATGTGGAGGCATGCGAGACACACAATGTGGAGGCATGCGAGACACACAATGTGGAGGCATGCGAGACACACAATGTGGAGGCATGCGAGACACACAATGTGGAGGCATGCGAGACACACAATGTGGAGGCATGCGAGACACACAATGTGGAGGCATGCGAGACACACAATGTGGAGGCATGCGAGACACACAATGTGGAGGCATGCGAGACACACAATGTGGAGGCATGCGAGACACACAATGTGGAGGCATGCGAGACACACAATGTGGAGGCATGCGAGACACACAATGTGGAGGCATGCGAGACACACAATGTGGAGGCATGCGAGACACACAATGTGGAGGCATGCGAGACACACAATGTGGAGGCATGCGAGACACACAATGTGGAGGCATGCGAGACACACAATGTGGAGGCATGCGAGACACACAATGTGGAGGCATGCGAGACACACAATGTGGAGGCATGCGAGACACACAATGTGGAGGCATGCGAGACACACAATGTGGAGGCATGCGAGACACACAATGTGGAGGCATGCTAGACACACAATGTGGAGGCATGCGAGACACACAATGTGGAGGCATGCGAGACACACAATGTGGAGGCATGCGAGACACACAATGTGGAGGCATGCGAGACACACAATGTGGAGGCATGCGAGACACACAATGTGGAGGCATGCGAGACACACAATGTGGAGGCATGCGAGACACACAATGTGGAGGCATGCGAGACACACAATGTGGAGGCATGCGAGACACACAATGTGGAGGCATGCGAGACACACAATGTGGAGGCATGCGAGACACACAATGTGGAGGCATGCGAGACACACAATGTGGAGGCATGCGAGACACACAATGTGGAGGCATGCGAGACACACAATGTGAATGGATAGAAGGCGTTTCAGTGAACCGGTAGATAGAAAATATTTACAAAATAACTAAAAATAGATAAACTAAGGTAATTTGCAGTTGGTTATGTGATGGGGTAGCTGAGGTACCTGTGAATACCTATGCTAGAAGCATTAAAATTAGCAATAAATTGTAGTCTTTAGCTGTCTGAAGAGGTCGCAAGGCTAAAGATCACAGTAGATATCCACACTCAACCGGTTTTTCAAGTGTGGCTGAACCCTTTAAATTGACACTGGTCCACTCCAAAAAGCTTACATGGTACTAATCTATGCCTCTTACAATAGTTACATATTATTTACTAGTGGAATATGAGCTGGTTGAATGATTTCACAAAAAAACTCCAATTTCAACAGGGGTGTGTAGACTATTATATCCAGCGTAAACTACATAGTTTGACTCAGTAAATTTAGGATAGGTGCTAATTATTGCGAGAATCGCATAGCTTGTCAAAATACAGATCAGGAAGATTTCTTTTGTGGCAACATCCACTGGAGAGTAGTCAAAAATTGCACATTGTAGTGCGTGTAATAAAACCAAGGGATGGTGTAATAAACAATGTGCCACTAAGAGAATGTTTAGAGAAAATAAAAATAACATAATTCATTAAGAATACTCTTACACAGAGTCTTAAAATCCCCTTTTTAGATATTTTGTAGATACTCACAACTGAAGGATTCCCTTTTATGTTTAAGCTATTTGGAACAAGGCAATTTCATAGAGACACCGGGGGGGGGAACAATTCAATTGGGCGCAAGGTGCTGCACACTGTTCCATGAGAAGAGGTAAAACTGTCTTTAGCATCTCAAATAGAAAGGAATCTATATCCTAGTCTCAGATCTCCCACTCTCAAATTGTTTGATTTACTGGCTTCTACCAGTTACATTGAGGGTTTAAGAACCATAGGATGAACGCATTTTTGTGGAATAGGGAAGACAAGGCCCTTCGTGGGAGATTAGGCGCTGCTTGTTGTTAGTTTGTCCTACAGAGACAGGCAATGAAGCAGAATTGGATTCTTCAGCCATTCACTGGGACCTTTAAGCCACAGATGGTTAAGTTGGAGAATCAGGAGAAATCACTGCTTTTTCAATTTCCACCTATCTACATTTTGTGGGTCAATGTGTGAGTTGAGCAATCTGGCAGCATGGTATTTGAGCAGCCAGGGGATGGACAGCTCTCTATCCAGTCTTTTCCTGATCATAATTTTATTATCTCTTTGAGGTTTGTCTGCCCATAGGACATTTTTTTAGAAAGCGATATCTGGGCATTTAATGGATATGGGGTGTGAGCTGAAGAGATAAGGTTAATAGGGGAGAGGATGTTTATTTTAGTGCCGTTAATTCTTCCCAGCACTGATATGGGATCTTCTCCTTAGACCCATATCCATTCCAAGTGAGGTCTATGAATGGGTGTAGCTGGCTTTGTATAGAAAGGCTAAGGAAGATTTGTTGTGGGGCTTTTTTTGTCATTTTGAAGTTAATTTCAAAAGTTTGACTGTATTAGTTAATGTAGAAATATAAGGGTTTCTGATTTTCAAAAGTTAATGTTGAAAGCAGATGAGTAAGATGAGAGGATATTGAATAGGTCGGGGAGAGGAACTAAAGATTTTGTGAACGGAAATAGTGTGTCATATATGAATAAGGATATATTGTATTTGTGGGCTTCATGATTAGCTCCCAATATGTCTGAATTAGAATGAATCATCTAAGCTATTGGTTTTATGTAAAAGCCAACAGAAGCAGCATCAGTGTCTGGACATGAAGCCTCTTGAGAACACTCAAGCTGTTGGGGCTTTGTATAATGCTGTTATTGCTTGGGGAATATAATGGTGTTTTATATCAAGCTTCAGCCTGTGTTAACCCCATGATAGGTTTGGAGAAGTCCTATCTCCGGCAAACTCCACTTCACTAAATGCTTACACTTCTACCTGGCTCTTTCCCTCCTAGACTGAGTGCAAGAGTAGGTAGGTCACAGATTATGTTATGACTCAAAATCCATTTATCCGCACTGTCATTGTAGGAGGAGAGGAACGTCACTGGCTGAACATACACACTGAAGATGCTAGGTAACAGGGACCAGGTTGGCCAAACTGTGCCCACACGGATAAAGTGACAGGGACATCTGGAACCTGCCAGTACTTGAGAGAACCAGGAGGAATCAAAACAAACAATTCTATGAATATACCTCCACTCGACTGTAGAATTTGGGATGCCGGGTGGGCCCGTACGTCAAGGGGTTTGAACAGGGTGCGCTTGACTCATTGGGCTTCCTTGACTCATTGGCCTGTGTACACTGCACATCTTACACCCATGGTGAATATGTCACTGATCACAGAAAATCACCATGGTAACACCCAACCAGCAACAGCTGATAGTGTGAAGCTCAAACATGAAATCCTTAATCTCCAGTAACAGTCACAGACTTTAAAGATTCTTCCCTGGAAATGTTCCTGCACAATAACCATCTTCTCTGCATGGTCTAATGCATTATTTTACCATCTATTCTTTCTCTCTAGGCATATGCACTGGCTCAGCAACAAAGTATCTGTGGAAACAATTTTAAAATGTTGGCAACTATGCAGACGTAAGTCAATTAATTTATATTGTCCATCTATAGGTTTAACTCAGTGATAGGCAGCCTGATAGACTTCAGGGGCAGCATGGGTGACCCACTAAGCTTCAACAGAGCCATGCATTACCCTTAATTTCAGTCATAAGTTAAAAGAATATATTTAATAAAGGAAACATACACCTATTTGTAATAACATATCGGCAGGCATAAGACATGTTACACGCTGTAACAAACATATCAAGAAGGATTTGGGGGCCGCAGGTGAAGGCTAAGAGGGCCGCCTGTTGCCCTTAACGTTTGAATATTAATAAAAGTGTATTCCGCTTTGTGCCTGTTTCACTGGAGGGTGAGTACCTAATCCATTCACTTTCTTCCTGTAATGTGTCTGTGTGAACAACTCTGAAGTGGACAGAAGTAGAACCTGCCAGTAGCCAATCACAGCCTTATCACTGGACTATAAAACCAACCCGTGTACAAGGAACATATTAATATGCTCTTGTATAACATTCTCACAGATCTAGACCAATCTGTAGCCGATCAGTACATTAGAACGATCATAGCATTAGACCACGCTGAGGCCAGTCGCTGCGTTCGTATATTCACAGGAACAGGTGAGTAAAATCTCAGCAAGATGTACACAGAGATGGGAACCTCTGGCTATCCAATCGTTAAGTTCACTTTTGTGTTGCCATTCCATGGAAGATTATTCCTTACTCTATCTGGAAATTCACATTGCACTGAATATATAGTTTATGAATATACAAAGGTCATGTCATTCTGCTGTTTGGCGTGGTTGGGGTAGTACTGGAAACACAATGTCAAATTTAGAAAAACAAAAACATGAGATATTTTGCTACCAAAAACAGTTTTAATATCTCTAATGGCATCTCTAATCTCTAGACTATCTCTATCCAGAAGATTAACACTTAGCCACACAAAGGTTAACTGCAAACAGCAGAGCAACACAATATATGTACAAAAGCTACTGAGTACCACTACTTAAAACAAAGTTTATACATGCAGCTTCTTTGATTTAAGGGAACATTGTGCAATCACTTAATACTGTTAGCTCAATCCTTTAGTTCTATGAAGCAATGCATGTTCTGTGCTCGTGCTCACCAAGCCAGTCATGGAGCGGAAATATGCCATTTCTGGCACTCATGGGGTTAAAGCCTGCGCTCCTGAACTGTATCCCCAGAAGTTTTAGACCTTAAATAGATCAATGGCTGCCTGAACTGACAGTAAACTAAATAAAGATTAGGTTTCCATTCCCCTACTAGGCACAGAATGTTAAATGAACATTTCAGGATTAACAAAACAAAAAGTCTCTTACAATTTATATTTTATATCCAGTCTCCGCAGTCTATTTTTATCTCCTACACGCCGAGATTTTTTTTTTTTTTTTTTTTAAAGCAGTCATCGTAACCGCTGACAGATCTGCTGACAGTCTGTCATTTCAAAGTGGTTTTTTAGGACGTAGAAAAAACTGAATCTATCTGTAAACATTTATACTTGTAAAAGGAAAAACATTCTAAACGTGTGAAACGTCTATTGAGATCCTTGTTCACAGGGCATTAGAATCCCAACTATGCTACCTATATTTACCAGTAATTACATTAACTTGATTTACACTCTAAGAACTCCACGTAGTTGGTAAAACTGTATGTTACATACTAAATAATACTAGATTGCAAATCATGGAGAATTACCTGTACTGTAGGTGAATATGGCTACCACTAATTTATTTGCATTAATGGTTCATCTTAATTGTATAAAAATAGCTATTAACTGGGTTCTACATTCCAATAATTCAACGCAGAATAGACATGCAGAGACCTGTGTATATAAGAATGGATAAAGTATGCCAACGTTGGATTATACTACGCCCTTGTCCTCAAGTCCCTGATTCTCCTTGTGTTTCAGGCAACACATAGTACACTGCAAGATTCCATAGGTACTCAGCACCATGGTTATTAAATATGGCCTACTGCTCCCTGCTAAGAACCCAAGTCATACCAATTAGCTGATGCTAATAGATTGATTGAGAAAGACCCCTTACAATATTGCACACACATTATACCAGTGAAGCACAATGAAGTATGAAGTGTTCATAGAGTGAAATTACAGCTTAACCACTAGTGAACAGTGTTTCCCATAAGGTGTGCGCACACACACACACACACACACACACACACACACACAGCTATCTGACAGACTCAGTTGTTATTATTCTGCTGTAAACCTGACAGTTTGGTTAGGTACAAACTGCATTATTATTATTCTTTTTTTTACAAGGCACCACAAGGTATCTGCAGCGCCGTACAGAATACAAAAATACAATACAAACAGTATACCAGGGTACAACAGAACAGAGTAAAACGAGTACAACCAAGGCTTCAAAATCACCAGGCATAGTAAGTACAGTGGTGAGGAGTAGAAGAAATGGTAATGAGACAGAAGGGATGAGGGCCCTGCTCCTATGAGCTTACATACTAAGGGGAGGGGAAACAGACAGCAGGCACAGGGGAATCAGTAGAGGGGAGCAAACAAATAAGGAGACAGGGAGATGAGAAGAACAAGGAAAGAGAAGGCTATGAGGATGGTTGGTAGGCCTTGAGGAACAGATGGGTTTTGAGAGCCTGTTTGAAGGAGCTAAGATTAGGAGAAAGGGCGGATGGGGGGAGGGAGGTAGTTCTAGTGGAGGGGGCAGCACAGGAGAAGTCCTGAATTCTGGCACAGGATGAGGTGATCAGTGCAGAGGAAAGGTGACGGTCATTGGCGGAATGCAGGGAACGTGCGGCAGTGTGGATGGAGAGGTATAGGGGGCAGTGGAATGAGAGAGGGTCTTGTAGGTGACAGTGAGGATTCTGTAGGGGAAAGGGAGCCAGTGTAAGGCAAGGAAGAGAGGTGAGGCAGAGGAAGAGCGGCATGAAAGAAAGATAAGTCTCGCAGCAACATTAATAGAGTGAAGAGTGGCGAGATGGGAGTGGAGGTGGCCAATGCGGAGAAGGTTACAGTAATCAAGACAGGAAAGTATAAGGGCAAACTGTAAAAGTATCTGCTGGGCAGCGATTACAAACCACAGTGATGTCCAGGAGAGACTAAACATAGCTGGATCTCTATTTTGTAAAATGAACAACAACTTATTTTCAGTGGTCAAAATGGTGGTATGGAAAATGTAAATGAATGGAGGGCAGTAGAAGTGGCGGTATGGCATACCCCTATATGCCAGCCCACTTCCATCAATGCATACTTACTAAGGTTCGCAGGGGGCACCAAGAGAAGATAAAGGGATTTTGAGAAAAAAAAAAAAAAACCACGGCAACTTACTACATGGTGAGTTCTGAACGTTGGGGGATAATGTGAGGTGTGTAATGCCTACATAAATAACAAGTAAATCATTGTTTATAAACATTCATCACTTAACATTCACATTCTAAAAATGACAGGCAAGTACACCTCCATTATAAATATTATTGCCCCTATGAGTCCTTACACACACATTGTCTCCTTTTTGCTATAGCTACGGCCGTAACTCTGATCAGACCTTGGCCTAATCATACTACTGCATGAGGTGACATCTGGAAGTTGCGTCATCTCCTCTCACAAACATTTCCACTGATGTACAAAAAATGAATCATTATTAGATTTACCAGCAACGTAGACCACTGAGAAGCCTATTTAATATATGACCTGTACATCAAGGGGTCGCCTCCTCTGGTAGCTCCCACCAGTGCTACGGTTCACCTGAGTTCGCCAGAAAAAAACAGAGATATACGCTGACTTGTATAAAGCTAAAATGATTGGATAAAAAATGAGCCACATTTCTGGTTAGTACGACTCTACCCTAACATCGCGGATGTTACATCGCTGCGGAAAGCTCACATTCCAGAGGCACTCCACGAACAATTGATTCCCCCCCTTATGTTTCTCTTTTGTTCCATTTCTACATTGGAAACCTGGGTGGCAATACTTATTCATGATTATAGTGTATATAACATTAATACAACTGTTGTAATTAGTCTGTGTAAAGCTAGGTACACATGGACTTTATTATGATGCAATGACTGAGTAAGTGCAAGTGTGAGAGGGTTACATAATATTTCACACTCGGATGTGGGAGACATGCAGGAAAAATGATCTATGTGGACAAAGATCAGAACTGTGCCAATTATGCTACAGTCAGCAAAATGTTTAAAAGACTACATCGATCAATACATAGGCATCTTCAACAAAGGGAATTATTCCACCGATAAGAGTAATTGACTGAGTTTGCCTACTCAACTGTAGTACTGTTCATCAGCAAGTTAAACTTGAAGAATCATAGTTGAAATTACCAATAAAGATAGTAAAAACGAAAACAAACACATTATTATTATACATTATATTGCAATATAATACAACTGGTATTAGTTTTTTAGACTAAAGAATTCCAGTTTTTTTTTTTTCTTTTAATAAAACGGTTCTTAGCACATTGTTTAATAAATATTTTGCATGGTGGCATGATGTAAAACACAAAGAACACTGAATTTTTCGACCTGTGGGTTACAAGACCAGTGTCTGTAACAAGTCAGGCTGTGACCTTTACAATTAAATTCCAATTAGGTTCTACCGTGCAAGTGTTTCTGTGGCTTGTTCAGCGGAGACCACCTATACATTCTATATATTTCGGTAACAATTTCAGTGACAAACAGACTGAACTGTAACAGAGTTGAAAGAGAGTAGCGCTCTTAATTCTTAGCTCTGACCCTTCATCATTGACGCATGTCCATCAATGTCATTGTGCGTGAAACCTTCAAGGATCGAGAACACTGGTAAATTAACAGAATAATAAATGTAGCCACAAGTAAATGATTTCACAGGAAAACGTGTTTAGGGCTATTCAAATTTCACACATTTTTAATGCAGAACTTTAGCCATTATTTGCCATTACCTGAGTGAGCAAGATACACACAGAGTGTGAGATTTATTCATAGAAAAACAGGATACAAATTGTCTGAATGTTATATAAAGGGTCCTCAGAGCATCACTTGTATTAAAAATACCTGTAACACATGCCTCCTAACAATCAAATATAATAACGAGAGCAAACGAATAAATATGAACATAGCAACCATGTAAAATGCAGAAGGGAAACTGGTCACAGTGCATCCTGCTGGTAGAGAAAGTCCAAGAATTGGTTGGGGAAGGCTCGCCTGGATCAGGTGGGAAAGGCTCACCTACAACAGGAGGAGTGAGGAAGGCTCGCCTGTATCAGGTGGAATGGGGAAGTTCACCTGTAGCAGTTGGCTGGGGAGGCTCGCCTGGAGCAGGAGGAGTAGGGGTGGCTCGCCTGGAGCAGGTGGAGTGGGGGAGGCTCGCCTGGAGCAGGTGGAGTGGGGGAGGCTCGCCTGGAGCAGGTGGAGTGGGGGAGGCTCGCCTGGAGCAGGTGGAGTGGGGGAGGCTCGTCTGGAGCAGGTGGAGTGGGGGAGGCTCGTCTGGAGCGGGTGGAAGTGAGGAGGCTCGCCTGGAGCGGGTGGAAGTGAGGAGGCTCGCCTGGAGCGGGTGGAAGTGAGAAGGCTCGCCTGGAGCGGGTGGAAGTGAGAAGGCTCGCCTGAAGCGGGTGGAAGTGAGGAGGCTCGTCTGGAGCGGGTGGAAGTGAGGAGGCTCGTCTGGAGCGGGTGGAAGTGAGGACGCTCGCCTGGAGCTGGTGGAAGTGAGGAGGCTCGCCTGGAGCAGGTGGAAGTGAGGAGGCTCGCCTGGAGCAGGTGGAGTGGGGGAGGCTCGCCTGGAGCGGGTGGAAGTGAGGAGGCTCGTCTGGAGAGGGTGGAAGTGAGGAGGCTCGCCTGGAGCGGGTGGAAGTGAGGAGGCTCGCCTGGAGCGGGTGGAAGTGAGGACGCTCGCCTGGAGCTGGTGGAAGTGAGGTGGCTCGCCTGGAGCGGGTGGAAGTGAGGAGGCTCGCCTGGAGCTGGTGGAAGTGAGGAGGCTCGCCTGGAGCGGGTGGAAGTGAGGAGGCTCGCCTGGAGCAGGTGGAAGTGAGGAGGCTCGCCTGGAGCGGGTGGAAGTGAGGAGGCTCGCCTGGAGTGGGTGGAAGTGAGGAGGCTCGCCTGGAGCAGGTGGAAGTGAGGAGGCTCGTCTGGAGCAGGTGGAAGTGAGGAGGCTCGTCTGGAGCAGGTGGAAGTGAGGAGGCTCGTCTGGAGCAGGTGGAGCTGGGGAAAGCTAACCTGCAGGAATGTAGAGAAATAACTTCCTATACAGGTGAGAGACAGAACACCAGGGGGTAAATGTATTAAGCAGTGCTTATTGCAAGTTGCCCATATTCGCTGAGTTTCACAGCTAAATTTAAAACCGCAATTTGTTTAAAAGCAAATCTTGTCTTTAAACACATTGCCATTTTTAAATTATCTGTCAAACTCGCTGAATATAAGCAGCAGTTGACCAAATTGAAATTAGGGACATCTCTAGGGATATACATTTTAACAGACAAATCTTTTTAAACCTGGGACTGTCCTTGGAAATTAGGGATTCAGAACTTGGCTATTGATGAACTACTATCTCTGCTTCCTAATAACCTAATATTATACATATGCTGTGCAGTGCTATTGTACCAACAAGGAAAAGTCTGGACAAAGTAGGCGATGCCACCCACCTGGTCATAAGCCCATATATAAATGCACTTTTCCTGGTTCTTGGGATCATCTATATATGTCAAGGGCAGCATGGTGGCTCAGTGGTTAGCACTTCTGCTTCACAATATTGGGGTCAATTCCCAAAACCATGGCCTTATTTGTGTGGAGTTTGTATGTTCTCCTCGTATTTGTGTTGATTTCCTACGACTGCTCCTGTTTCCTCCCACACTTCAAAAACATACTAGTAGGTTAATTGGCTTCTATCAAATTGACCCTAGTGTCTCTTTGTGTGTGTATGTTAGGAAATCTAGACTGTAAGCGCCGATGGGGCAGAGACTGATGTGAGTGAGGTCTCTGTACAGCGCTGCGGAATTAGTGGTGCTATATAAATAGCTGGTGATGATGATGTCAATATATGCACCCTACACTACTTCAACATGACAGAACCACTAATTACCAGCAATGTAGAGCCCTAATGTATGTAAAATACTTTCCCCTTTAGTTACCAATATTCATTATTTACATAGCACCAAGATATTCCATTGCACTGAATAATCTGGGAGACAAACTGAACATACAATGATAACCATTACCATACCATGAAATATATAATGAAATAGGAGGCAAAAGCACAATTCTAGATAGAAATAACAATCTAATATACAGTTTTGGCTCATATGGACTTTATTAAGGTACACTCAACACAATGGAGTTACGTACAGTTATAACAATTTCATTAATTTTATTTGTTTATATTGAAAATGCGACTTTCGCATTTATTAAAAACTTTCCTGATGATATTCTTTCTTGAGTGTACGACGCTTCATAACATTATTATATTGTGTACAGCTATCACTGTGAAGCCACGTGTCTATGCTATCTTTGGGGATTACGTTTACACATTTGTACGCCTGCCGTACATCTGGCGCAAATACTGTATGTGAGCTGGAAGGCATCACAGAACGGATCCAACTGAACACATGAGCATGTAAATGCACTTTTCTTTATGTGTGTCTTTTCCTGCGTACAATCAGGGCACAAATGCATCACTTTTAAATAAGCCCCTGTATGTGCGGCGGTGATAACAATAGCAATTGTAGGAACACAGAAGCTCAGACAGTTACAGTAGTATGGGTTAGCCTGGGAAAAGCCCACGTTGTGTTCGCTCTGGAATCCCGAGCAGCTTCAGGCACTCTAGAGCTTAACAAAACACTGCTGCAATCTTCTTATTCAGGCTCCAGAAGGCACACATGTGCGCTTCAGTAAACCCTGCCTTCCGCTAAGTCTCCAGCATTGTTTCAAATTTCATTAAATAAAATATTCTGTTTCCCCTCACACATCTCTTTACAGGATTTCATATATTACTCCCATTTCAAAAGCTCTGCAGAATTCTGATCTGCCACAATATACAACACAATAATCTCTGAAAAACAATAGCAACAAGAAAAGAAAAAAATACACTCAGAGAGAAGAGGTTGAAAGTGGCTCACCAGCTTTCATCATATGTCAGTGCTGTTTAATGTTCTAGCGTTTCTACTACAATACAGCCAAAGTATACTTGGCTCCGGGATCCAAGTTGGCTCCGCAGCTCCTAGTGCCAGATGTAACTAAACATGCCAACAACAAAACACACACAACTGTTTTTCTCTCTTTTTTTTTTTTGTGTAATGTTTGTAACATGCGTTAAATTAGAAAATGACCTCAGCAGAGCATTACATGACACATCCTTTCATCTTATATTCCTATTATGCATTAAATGTAAAACATATTGTTCGTAATTTAGAGGTATGCCATGCTTGCGTTTAAATTGATATATGTTGTTCAATGTACACAACACAACGATGTATCAAAAAGCATTCAAATCGGTTCAGCAAAGGTAATTGAACGAGGCATCCTTAAAGTGTACCCTACTCCTGTTTACAGTGGAGGCGGCCATTGTGTCATATTCAGTAGAATATAGCCACTAAGAATTAGTGAGGTCACTGAGGCATGAGGCACCAAGTGAACGGGTTCAGGACTTGATTAATTCCACAAACTGCCTACCTCCACCTGCATAGACAGCAGGTACACTCTAATGTTTTCTCACTATAGCCTCAAACTTGTCAGAGAAGTCCACTAGACAGGATCTATGCCAAAAATGTTTTGAACTCCTTGACAAAAATGTTGCCTTCTGCAGTGTACTGTGTGACACACAGCATACACAGGGAAACACTTTTTCCCAATCACACTAATGCACTTCAGCTCTAAAAACGATGTGTGCAGAGCTGCTTACCAAACGCTGAACTACTGCACCATTTTTGTTTTTCTGTGTTAATAAATATGAGGACTTTCCATTAAAGCACACTTTGGAGAAGTTAACATTTCCTACTGTGTATGTCTAAACTATATGCTATCATGTGAAACGACGCTTGTATCACACTTTTCCCCAGAATATAGTCCATATGTGTTTCTGTCCCAGCAGAGAAATAATTCCTACAAATACAACAGGGTGGAGTTACATCTTAAACCAACCAGTCCAATTATAATATAATTTTTCTGTAATTTATCCTATTTAGGTTACGAAGGCACACTCTATGACTACCCATCTGTAGGACATCAGGGGTAATGGGTGGGACTCTCAAACCACTCAGTGTTAGTCACAGTGCTCCATAAATACCAACTTCTAATATTTTACGTGCATTGCTGTATGTACTTGCCAGATTCCAAATGAACATTACAAGAGTAATGTGATTGTTCATGGGCACAAAGCATTCTACAAACCTTCCTTGGTTCCAACTCCATTCTATTATTTCATCAAGACAAAGGCGTATGTTTTATCACATGCCCTCGCTTCAACTCATCATGAGATATGACCTTTGGTGCACTGCAAATGTGGGGAGAATTAAAAGGATATAAAGCATCTAGGAGCCGTCTAATGACATTTCTGCCTCGTGTTTACCAGCCCTCCAAATACTCTATTTGGTAACGTTTTCTGCAGGCATACTAAACACAGCGCTCCAAAGCGAGCCGTGGTTTCCATGTCACTAAAACCTTATATGGTCTTCACATTTGTTAGCAATATAATATCTACATATACATTCAAGAGCACCTATCTTGTTGTTTGACTGCTGAGACTATTCACATTGTTGTGAGGTTTCTTTTAACTGCTTGAGAGATAAGAATAATGAGAATCAAAAACATACATCCTCTAGGACAAGGCCCTAAGCTCTCCAGATTAGGTGAAACTACAAATCCCAGCATACCCTGCCAGCTATTGTCTGGTAAAGCATGCTGGGGCTTGTAGTTTCATAACACCTAGAGAGCCACAGGTTGTCCAGACCTGCTCTAGGACAAGAACCTCATAGTTTAGTGTCTGTGGCACAGAATCTGATCTGAAGTCACACATTCTAGAACACACACTGCTGGAAGGAATTGTGTTATATTGTGCCATGGATAAAAAAATCCAGCAATTCAGCCCTATTTTTCTATTCATATATGTTATAAATGAACAATTAAAAAATTAAAAATGAAAATGAGACATAAGCACCAATCACCTTCATATGTAATGGTAGAAATATATAAATATTTAGGCATTGTTTCCTGTTTAGTCCAATTTGAAGTGATGCAAACATCGGGGACTTAATAAATAGGTCAACTAAGATTCATTTGGTTAGTGGGAATTATAGAACCCTCCAAGAACAAAGATAAACAAAAACTTAAATTAACTTAAATTAAAAGAAACTAAGAAAACAAACAGTGTCAAAGGATAATAACTTATAATTTGCTTTCAAATTTATGTTTCTCCGTTTAGACTATAAGCTCTTTGGTTTGAATTATATTACTTAGGTGTATTTTGTCTGTGTATTCATTCATCAATTCATTGTAGAACTCCTTGTAAGTTTGCATACCACAAGCATGATAATAATAAAGTAATTTAATTCATAAAGACCTGTCCCTACCAGCTGGTATTCATGGATGCAACGCTCTGCCACAAAAGGCTGGATGAGAAGATACTACAACGGGGTCCTGCCCTGTACTCTGCCTTATCAGCGAAGGTTAGAGGTACATGGCATACTTATCCCAATAATCATTTGCACGGTAGAACTCTCTCTTTAGAGGTAGTGGTATAAATGTGGTATAGAGTGGTATAAATGTGGTATAGTCCAACGTCTCTGCAGCAGCCTTATAAACATATCTGCACTGAGTGGCAAATGCAATCACATGTCAGCCCTTGAGAATTGAATATTACATAGCTCTTCAATATTTCTATATTGGGGATTGGGATGGGATATGCCCATACTCATTGGAGGTATGTTATTATATATCTCCCAATCACAAATTCTGGACAAAATAAACCCTGCCCACAAATGCCCAATTTTGGTTAACCCCACCCACTTTTGGTTAGTCTCACGCACTTTTGGTTAAGCCCTACCCCCTTTCAGCTCACAAACTGTGATGTCCCGCAGAAATCGGCACAGTTGGAATGTATGCTTTTACCAAGGCAAAGTACTGGACATGGGACATTCGCAGTTCTTTTGAATAGAGGGGAGGTGGTAAATCTCTGAACAGGATTTAAAATTAGATCTCTCCTTTTACAATAAATAAGTAACAATTCAGTGTTCTATAAAAGGCTGGCTATCCACTGGAATCAAAGAAACATGTTCTTTCTGTATATTTTAAGCCCTGTCAAAGCATCCAAATAGGCATGGAAATAATCCCCCCTGACTGCAGGTGTAAGTGCTGGCTATACAACAATTGCACTTGTCATGTAGTGTCATTTTCATACTGTCAGTAGGTAACTGGCCATAGCTATACATACATATGTCTAGATTTAGGTGGGACAGTCCCATCAAATCGACTGATGTTACCTGCCACTGGTTCGCACAGCAACGCAGGGGTATTTTTAAGGGAGTGGAGGGATTAGGCACATAGTGCAGAAGACAAGCCCCTAGTGGGCGTGGCACACCCTCATGTAACCTAGCCCTGCTCCCAGTGTGGCATGACAGACTATAGGAGGTATCCTTAGAAGTATAGGAAAAATATTTTACCATTTTAATGAGCTTGTAACTAATGTAATAGACCATGTGTATTTTCAGCGAACATGGAGGGCTACACAGTGACAGTCAGCCCACGGACTACAGATTTACAGCCTTGTGCTAAACCATACCTGCCCACTCTCTTGGAATGTTCAGGAGACTCCCGAATTCTGAGTAGGTCTCCTGTACATCTGGGAGAACAGGCAATTCATTTTGGCCCCGCCCCTGCGTCAAAATGTCGATTTCATTGCAGGGGCGGGGCCAAATGACGCAATTGACCACCACCGACCCCCTTTCAACCACTCACCACACCAAGATCTCCCGGACATCAAAAACTAAAAGTTGGCAAATATGTGCTACCCTCATATTATTTACTTTAGTACCTGAAATTTAAAAAAACGCACAGTGAAAACCCTTACATGTAAATGACACCACATTATCCCAGATAAAGTGACATGAAGGTGCGATTTCTTGTGCATGTCTTATAAAGCTACCTGCAAACTCAATGTTTTTGAAAATACACTACTTTTTGTTTTTATTCTTAACATGTGATTCATTTTAGTCAGTGATACAAAACTTGGAAAACAAAAGAAGCTGCAAAAATGCTCCATAACAAAGGAGCTTTCTATTATAAAACATGATCATTTAATTTAGGACATTCACATCCAGACAGAGGACACACTAACACACAAAGTATAACAAGGAGCCTGCGTGCAAAACCGCAAAGACCCAAAGCCCGGCCTGTTCTTTAAGGACACTGACAGTAGACGGTACAATTACAATGTTCCTGCTGAAGCCTCAGCTACATCAGGGATATGTTTTACAGTACAAATATATTTTACAATTCAATTATATATTTAACAAGCTATAATGATGTATACATTTTTTTAATTTTAAATACTGTTTGCAACATTTTAGGATGATAGTAATTATATTAAGTACATTTATATTCACATAATCATTATTAGGTTTGATTTTATAAAACAAAAAAAAACAAAACTCCTCTATAACACAGCAGACATAATATTTCTTATCATGTGTGAATGAAAGTAGAAAAAAAATAATACTTCTAAAATACGCCCGTAAAATCCTATTATATAGGCACAATCAATTGAGAGCAGCTAGCAGGTTCAGAGTGAATTCACAATCAGCAGCCGCTAAACTAGTGCTGGCGACCGTCCTGTCCTCATTATCAGTGCTTATTTGCACCAGCCCTCAGGCGCCCAGAACTGATACGGCTGCTGACAGGCATATCTGCCTCTGTAGTGGGTCTGACGCCCTTACTGTACTCCATGCTTGCCAACTCTCCCGAAATGTCTGGGAGACTCCCGAAATTCGGGTCGGTCTCATGGACTCTCGAGAGAGCTGGTAAATCTCCCGCATCACACAATTGCGGGGCTAAAATTACGCGATTCACGGTGTATCGCGTCATTTTGGCCATGCCCCCCGCGACAAAACGGCATATTTGACGCGGGAGCGGGGCCAAAATGACATGATTCACTGTGCCCCGCCCCCTCCCACCCTCTAGACATGCCCTTCTTCCGGATACAACTTGCCAAAGGTAGGCAAGTATACTATACTATGCCTACGTTAGACCGCCAATTCCTGCCCCCCCTCCCGCCTCTCCAACCACTAACAAATCTGCATATGCTCCTATGCACACAGCTTTTTTGGTGTGCGCGCACAGTACAAGTTTTCGGTGTTTGCGGTATGCAAATGGACACACGTACAACTCAGTATCAGGCCCAAGAGGTTTAGTTTGTTTAGTTTGCTATGACGTTGCTCCTTTTAACTATTGGGTTTGCATTGTTTTAGCTGTACTATGCAGCGTGAGCCTGACTGTATACTGTACGCAGATACACATAATGGAGGGATATCAGTTCAACACATTCGTTTTACAAATCCTAATTATATTTCATTGACGGCACTCTGCGCGTTAATAAGAATTTTCTCATAATATACTTTAATAATCAAATATTTTATTGACAGGGAGATCAGAAACATATTAAGATTGTGGGGCTTTCTAGACAACAAAGGGTTAAGCACAGCGAGTCAGTCGTCTCTTACCTCAGCAGCCATGTTTGTTTGTTCAAATCCGACCATGTTGGCTTGCACCAGCTGTTGCAGAAGTTCTACTTGAGCCACACTTAGGAAGAAGTCCAAGCTTGTGGTTATATTCACTTCCAATGAATGGCCACACACTAAAATATCCTGAGGTGAAAAAGGTAGATCTCATGTCATTTCTGTTTACTTGAGCTCTGGGGACCAAACAAACCTCAGAAATATCCATGTCTAACATATCTTAAATCAACTGCACCTGAAATACCTACACGCGGGTGCCAAATTCTTCAAACAGAGATTGTTTTCATTTGTAATCAATACTAACGTTCCTCTGCTGACCAAGTCTGACATGTCAAAAATGTCCCCATTCACGCCTACCTCAGAGAACCTCTAAAAACACAGTGTGAAACCGGCAAGGTTAACATAATATGTATACTGATGCAAGGCAGATGACAGGAATTCAAAGGCAAATTAATAGTAGGAGCTGGTGATTACAGCCCACTTGGTGCGTATAATGCACATAGTACACTGAGTATTCACTAAATAGAAATTTGGAAAAAAAATCTGATTATGGAAAATACTAAAGATAAATGGAATATTTAGGGTCATCTCTAAAAACAACTATATGTAGTGATAAATACTGATAAATACTGATATACGATGAAACATTATATTAACGGACAATGGCAGATAATGCTACAAATACAGTAGTTATGCAATTACGTCAACATATTTTGAAAGGACATTCAAACCCACAGAAGAATTTTATTAGTAGTGTCACAATGGAAGTCGTCCAATGCCCTGAAGATACCCACGATTCTGGAAGCTGTCTAGTAGCCGATTCTCCTAGCAAGGGAATTTTGAAATTCCACTCTTTCCACACATTGCAGCATACAATGTATCAAGCCTGTCATATGTGCAGCGCACCAACCAATCACAATGTATCGAGCCTGACGTGTGTAGGTCTCCGACCAATCACAATGTATCAAGCTTGTCATGTGTCAAAGCATCGACCAATCACAATGTATTGAGTCTGTCATATGTGGAGAGCACCGAGCAATCACAATGCATCGAGCCTGTCATATGTAGAGAGCACCGACCAATCAATGTATTGAGCTTGTCATATGTGGAGAGCACCGAAAAATCACAATGTATCGAGCTTGTCATATGTGGAGAGCACTGACAAATCACAATGTACAGAGCTTGTCATATGTGGAGAGCACTGACAAATCAGTTATCTGAACACAATACTAGCTGCAATGTATCAGAAAAGCAACATTTCACATTTCGTCTGCCGTGGTCAGGGCCGGATTAAGGGAATGGAGGCCCCTGGGCTAAGGGCGCCTCCATTCCCCCGTGAGGCCCCCAATGTGATAAGCATTGGTCCAACATTGGATACTAAGGTAACTTAATGGGCAGTCCTGGTCAGCACAACACAGGGAGTTACAGCGGCTCAGAAAACTGATATTCCCTGAGTAACCAACAAAGATCAGTCATATGTATATAACGGACCTCATTCTCACATCAAACATTTATATTATCATGATGTCCACTAAATGGAATGTGTCACACGGGTAGGCATGACCCAAACATGGGATGGGATCATTGATATACCTCTCTTGTATTTTATATAACATCCGTTTAATTGTCAGAGAGAAAGAAGGGTATCAAGGTTCTAACCTCTAAGATAATGTTATAGATTACTCAGGAGGACATTTATGATGTTTATGAGTTTTGCGGAATCTTCAATCGCTGAGACAGGATAACAGTCACAGAAAGAATACGTGATCTGTAATGCATTGTGCAGACCACTTGCTGGAATAAAAGGCTTCTATCACCGACATCATTGTGTTGGTATGAGAATGAAGCCTGTCTACTGACAAGGTACTGGAGACATCAGAGGCACAAGCAGCTGAACTAACACACTGAATGAGAATGTAATTTATTAGTTTACAAGGAACCAGTGACACCATAGAGACACAACATGCACGGTCATCACTGGTTACAAGTGAATTGTTATGCTGTATTCTCATAAGCATTGGTTCGCCCCATAAGGCAGCTGTCTCCAATGTGCAGAAAACAGGAGCACGTTTACTGTAAATAGAGGAGTGCTCCCTGGTGGTTTGCTTGAAATTCCCAGTGACAGTGAATTACGACAAATATAATTTTACAATGCATTGTAGCTATTAAGATAGTCAGAAAACAATGGTTTGAATTCTCACCTCTGCGTGCATACTGTCGTGGGAGGACACTCTACTGAAGATTATCGCCGGGGCCGCCGTAACCCGCACTGTGAAGTCTGTTAAAATCGGACTCAGTATTGCTCGCCGCTCCTGATGCCGTTTGATGCTAAAGGGGGGAAGTAAAGTATAAGTTTAGGTGTAACCGAACTTTGACTCCAATGAACATAGAACTAGGAAATAACTAGTAATGGAGGAGATGTTGTTTTTTTGTACGGAAACCATCTTGTTCCCACGGATTGTACTATTTAGATAGTAACATTGAGCCTCTATTATGTTAGAATAATACCAATTAAGCTGTCAGAACACAAATAATAAACTATAGCAGCAACATAATTGTCACCCTGGTGTTAATTTCACAATTCCAAAATTCAGCATAGGAAGAAAAATATTGGATCATGAATACAGCAGAGTTACAAAGCAAAAATAAATAGGATATGTTTTTAAACATCCAATAAGTGACAGACAAGACTTACTTCCCTAAACATCACCTATTATTAACCAATTATTGTCCAGTATCAATTACCCAAGGACAAAGCTTGTGCAAATAAATCAATTCCTAAAGTGAAATAATGGAATGTATGCAGTGTCCTCAATCTTTTGTACCAGTCTAATTCCATAAAAGTTATTACACTTCTGTACTGAAAAGAACCACCCTGAGCTTATCTTATCCATTAGTGAGACTGCAGTATTCAGTACAACTCTCGTACAGGGCATCTTGTGGCATGGTAGGTAGGATGCAGAAGGCAGGACTATACCATAGGAGCATCATATATCACACAGCAGACTGTATTATCTACACCCTGTTTATCAGAGTTACCCAGGTTAGGAACAAATTCCACTACTTCCCCATCTGCATGTAGCACAGACACGTTTATAAATTAAAAACCATTTGATACATTTTTTTTCACTTTTAACATGCATTCCATCTTGTAATATAAATATTTAGCATTTATATCGGAGGAGAAGACCAATCTTGGTTTCCAAACCTACAGGTCACAAACATGGGTCACAAACCTATTTTTTATTAAGTATTTTTGAAATTTTTTAACAAAACAAACACTGAGAATCTAAAAGACATCAAATAACCAAAAATTCAAAACAACTAAATTTTCTACTAATTATATTGTTTTTTACGGATAAAAAAAAGAAAAGTAGTATAAAGAAAAGCTAATTACTACTAAAAGACAAAACAATGGGATGCACAGTGGATTAATTGAGCTAATTTGGTACCTGGCTGAAAAATAGTTGAGAATTGAGACACATGGGGGAAAGTGAGACATATAGGGGCATATTCAATTGTTTGAATATCCCGCCACGTTAAAACTATTACCGTTATCACGGTAATAGTAAGCTGGATTTCAGCGCTGCGAGCTGAAATCCAGCAAGAAAACTACCGTGATAATGGTTTTTTAGGCGCACTATTACCGTAATAACAGTACTAGTGCGCGGAGCGCAAGGGTTTTCTGCGCTTCCGCCGACAATTGAATATTCCCCATAATGTAAAAAATGCAGGCATGAAAACAAAGGTTAGTGAGTGTGGCTCAGAGTGCATATTGGGGCAGTAGTGAGGGTGTATTAGTGTGGGTAGTATAGATGGGAGCAGGATTTGCTCTAATAAAGAGATGAATTCTTCTATATTGGTGAAAAATACTTATATATCACTTAGTACATTTGTTAAGTTAATAAAAGCAGGTAATACTCTCCAATCCCTTCTTGCACAGAAGTGGATAGGACACTCTCACGGCAGCTAGGTGCCTCATAGTCCTTAACTGGGAAAAAGAGAGGACCCTTCCACTATACAAGCGTTCATTACAAAACCTGACAACTACATAAACTGGAGCAGATCACCAGTACAAAACACCATCTCCCCATTCGGTTCGCCAGCGTTTGGCTTGCCTGGACCTCCCACTATAACAATAGCCCATCTCTCTCCGAGTAAACGATCAGCCTCCATATCAAACACACTCCTCTTATCTGTGCATCAGTCGTCTCCCCACATTGCACCCATTCTAACAATCCTCCGTCTCCCCCTCTAATCTCTCTCCTTCAGATTCTATTCTTCTTCGTAATGGTCACAATGCTGATTAGTTTGATCATTTGTATACTGTACAGCGTAAACCACAAGTATCCTTTGTACAAATGAGGCTGTACCCCCCTCCCTGCCCTGTCACTCTCTCATGTACCCCCTTTCACCTCCATCTTATTATTGTAAGTGAAAAAATACAATAAAACATATTTTTAAACAAAAAAATAAAGTAACAGGAATGCTTTGCAAGGACTAGTTTGAAGAGTTTCGTTTTCTTACGACTAAAAGCTCTCGAACGTGTTACATACAAGGTGGTTCTATTCCCCTATAATAAATCCGAGGATGCCGGGGGTCCCTTCCCAATCCAATCCCCAACCACAATACACGGTTATACAATCCATTAGACTCTGTTTGGTGGCTTGTTCATCCTACCTTTTTGGATGACTATCACTAGCTTGGTCTCTGGTAATGGTTATTGCTTTTAGTATTTTTTCTGAAAACATAAATACAATTCTTAAAAAAGAAAAAAAAATCCTCCAAGTAATATAAACACTGAAGGGCACGAATACAGTCCCTTCTCCCTTGTGCTAGAAGCCCCAAACCAACATTTATCACGTTATTACCAAATAACAATATTAGTGCCTTGTGAATTTTGTAAGCCTTTGTCACCAAGGCCAGAAAACCTTCTGAATTCATTGTTCACAACCGGGAACAAACAGAGTGAGAGATTAAGTGGGTGGGGTTATGACATCCCGTAGCCAATCATATGACTTAGTTTAACAGCAGCACAGATCATTTCAGATCACCCAGCTCCTCCTTGTCCACATGTAAGCAAGCTAGAAGTGGGAGGGGCTAGGCCAACTGGTGGCCAATACCAGCAACACCAGCAGCATAGAGCAGCTACGCGAGTCTCCCGGAGAATTGGTGGCGGAAGTTTGCGGTGTCATAATAACCTCTATATGACAAAATCCATATTTTCAATTTGCAGGTAAAGATAGAACACTATACTGTATGAATTTGCAATCATTATTTTTTTTATTATAAGAGTTTTTTGCTCTACTTTTAACCCAAAAAAAAAGGATCTCTTTAAACTGGTCTTAGAACAACCTTTTTTTTTTGCTTTTTATTAACCTAACAAATGTAGTAAGTGATATGTAAGTATTTTTTTAAAC
Organism: Mixophyes fleayi; assembly: GCF_038048845.1. NCBI lineage: Eukaryota > Metazoa > Chordata > Amphibia > Anura > Limnodynastidae > Mixophyes > Mixophyes fleayi. Next base: position 249,646,004 of record NC_134406.1, read on the forward strand.
ATCACTACAGAAGAACCTTTGGCAAATACATGGCAGAGTTTAATAGATATTAATCAAAAAACTAATAAAAAGAGAAAAAAACAGAAGCATAATTTCTGATCTGGAATCAGTACAAAGCTATTTGATTTCATATGCATCTGAACATATTTTTTCCCAAGGTTTTTAAGTGACTGGGAAAACTGGATTTAAATCGTGTGCATTGCCAAGCCTCATAAGACATAATGTTTCTGTCAGCCTAAATTAGTTATATAGGATGAAAACCAATCTGGATACAAAGAAAAAAAGAAAAGGTTTTCTTAAGAATAGCATTCCAAGCCAAAGAAAGATAAAAGAGACAACGTCATTAATATTATGTGGAAAGAATTTCATCCCTAGCACAAATCATATGATCTTTTGCTAAATGAAAACCTCAGAGCATGTTTAATGTGGAAGTGGGATTTTATTGTACGATTTAATGGGCTGTACTAGTGAGGGGAACATCAATATTTCAAGTGGAGCAGGTGCAAGACGACATACCTCCACTTTATCAGAGAGGAAACATGAAGGGATGGAAAATCCCTTATTAAACAAAGTTGTGTGTGTAAAGTAATAACGTCTCCCATGTCCAGGAGATACCTATACACTACATCGCTGTCCAAAGAGGTTTAAAGTGAGCTTATCAACATTACACAGTGCAGGCAGCCGTTTTGTGAACCAACCTGATATACTGGAGAAGGAAACGTGTATCATTCACTAATGACATATAATCACTGACCATGGAGTACAAAATAGCTGAGCTGAGGGGGCAGAATTGCTCCCACTATGGCTGATATTGTAAAGACAAAGAGAGCAATAAGGTAGCAGGCTTGGATCGGCAGCAAACCCATGTTCCTGCAAACAGCGCAAATTAAATGCAAAGAACATCCTTAGGATGGTGTAATGTCTACGTCACCAAATTACTGCATGTAAGTAACACTTCTGGAGCAGACAAATGTAATAAAAAGTTTTACAAAGCAGTTACAATCAATATCTGGAACTATAATTAGCAAAGGCAATAAATGAAAAGGACGCAATCTGTTACCGCTGTTGCCTAAAAGATTAATAATTCAACCTATAGAAAAGGGCTAAATAAGAGCTTCCAAATATGCACAAATTATAAATAAAATTAAATGCACAGTAATGTCTAGAAAAATCCTGGCTTGGGATGTCTTGTCTGGATGCATTTATTCTCTGTCATAATACTTATAAAAACAATAAACTAATTTCTTAATGTTATGCTTCATTCTGGGGAAAATAATCTATACCGCAGTACGGGCAAACTAACCAATAATCTAGGATCATGTCTGGGCAAAGGCAGCATTTTTTAAAGCAGACGTAGGGAAGGTACATGTGTTGTGGAACTACAAGTACCACAATGTCCTATCAGCCTGTTCCAAAACTAAAGGGGGTTATCCTACTGATGCACCAGCAAGATGAGCCTAAGACTTTTTTTCCTTGAAGCTCAAGGTGCATGCTCTAAATCACCTAGAGCAGTCCAGTGACTGTGCTGGTGGCTTTGGACCCTTCCCTAGTCTCCAGCACATCCCCCCAGGAGTCAAAAGGCCCCAGAGAGGGATAAGGGTCTTCAGATCCCCCTCTGCTGCAAGGCTCCGGTAGGCCACTTTCTCCCCTAGGTATGCCAAAGCTTTCCCTAGGAGAACTGTTTCTTAACCCCCCCCCACAAGGAAGTAGCCTCCGAAAATTTAAGGAGAGGGTCACCCACAAGGATCTATAGCCAAACCCCTTGAAAATGTGCCACATAAGACAAAAAAGTGCTGATGTCAATAAATGAACAAGGGCTCAATCACCGGAGTCTACAAATTTTTTGTATTCCAGCCAAAAGACCAAGATCAAGAAATAAAGAGTTATGCAGGGCGGACAAAAAGTGCTCAGTGCTCGTGCCTTAGTCTGCTCACAGTGAGAGCGCTAACCCTGTCATGTCAATTTTCAGGCCCCCCTTGTGCTGCGTTAACTGGGGGAACATCAGCACCTCAGCCCCTGATAAGAACAGATACTGTACGTTCCATGTAGTATCTTAGCCATAAGGATGAGTCTCTTCACAAACCTAGTGCAGTTATCCACAACTTATCTGAAGAGAAATGTATATTAGGTTTAATGGAACCAAATGAATTTCCCAATAACATGTCTCAGATTTTGTAATGCTGATTCCTATATGCAAATGAGGGGGAGGAAACCGATGCAGTAGCTCTGTTCTCAAAAAACATTAAACTGTACGAATTCTCTATCGATACGGTAAAGAGAGTACGGTAGCTTTACAGGTGGAGGTCAGATACACTATTTTTTATTATTTTCAAAATACTGACATACGATGTGATAGGTCAGCAAGTCGCTCTGTCATCAAATGAAAATAGCCAAAAGTAACACTGATCGTTATTATTTGCATTTTGTTAAAATATACATTTATTTAAACATATTTCTTTTTCATTCTCCAGTACCTGTGTGGTAACATGGAAAAATAATACTCTACAACTAGACCAAGTGTTTTAAATTAAAATATCCATTTGTACCTAAAACTAGACTACAAAAATATGATGAAATTCTGAAAAATGCTTTGTACAAAGTCAACCAAAGGAATATTTATTGTGAAAGTAATGTGTTTTATATTCCTGTTTGTGCCAAGTGAAACAATGTAACAAGTTTATCTTTAAAAAGTTTTTGCTTATCCTGGTAATATAGTCATATCTCCAGACACTGCCGTTATAAAAATAGGGACATAGCCCCACACCCACAAACTGCACAAGCGCGCCCCCTGAGCATTGTGGCATTCTATAGCAGATATGACCAATCACGTATCAATCAGCCCAGCCTCACCTATAATACCCAACCCATCTACAGAAGACCGCACACGGTTTGGACACGGTGTTTAGAGATCAACACTTTGGGGATGGAAGAGGGGTCCTTAAAGATGTAAGGCTCCCATAAAAATAATATATAAAAAATAATATTGTTTTCTCAGTGTTTGCATAGGTTTCCTCCGGGTGCTCTGGTTCCCTCCCAAAGTCCAAAAACATACTGGTTGGTTAATTGGCTGCTAACCTTAGTTTGTGTGTGTGTGTGTATATAGTAGTACATTTAGACATTAAGTTCCAATTGGACAGGGACTGAAATGACTGAATAAATATTCTCTGTACATCGCTATGTAATATGATGGCGCTATAAACAATAATAATAATTAATAAGTGCAAAGAAATAAGGCTCTCTGTGCAGGTTGACTTAACAGAAAAAACCATATAAACAAACGAGGCATATTTTTACTTTTGCAGGGCATAAATTCATACACTTTATTTTATCTCAGGAGTTGCAGCCACTAGGTGGAGCACTTCTTATGCTCAATACATGCACAGCAGACACAGTGGTATTGAGAGCTGGGAGATGCGCCCTCTAGTGTCAGCTTCCCCAGTGTAAAATCCATAACAATAAGATAAGACAATTAAGCAAAACTGTCAACAATGTTTATTTGCAGAAGTGTAATTAACAAAATAAAATTAGCTCATCGAAAAAAGTAACTATTGAAGCTGCACTCAAGTGGAATAAATACTGTTACTTATTTAGTGTTTACTAATGAATTTCAGTGTGAAGGTCACAGGTCAAACTTTAAATGAAACATACATGTGCGGTATGATTGCCTCTTATGCTCCTTGCACGTTCCTACGAGGTTAAATAGTTCTTACATGACTGGCACACATATGAATTCAATGAGAAGGAATAGAGTTGGCAAGCAGGGCACAGCAGCTTATCGCCCACAAACTATTGAGAATGAACATAACTCAAGGCATATTATACATCTGCGTTTCTCTCATTTCAGATGGAGAAATGTATTAGAAACGAGCGACTGGAAACAATTCTAACAGCTTATACCCAAAACAACAAAATACCACGGTCACAGCTGCCGCTGGGGCTACTTTGGAGGAAGGCCGAAAAGAGGGTGTGGAGGAAAATGAACAGGGAGCTGTCGTCCCTTGTTCCTTTATAGGGATCTAAAGTATGACACGGCCAATTACAAGAGCCCGTTACTGTTCTGCACTGACGGAGTCCATCTGTTACATGTATTTTCAGATGCTCGCTGTGTAATGCAGGCCAGCAGCTCTGTCTTTCAAACAACTGGAAGTTGGCAGGGCAGCAGGAACACAGGATCGTCACTGCTCGTCCTCATGTCAGAGGAAGAGACCGCTGTCTGCTCGCTCTAGCATGGGGTAAGGAAGAGAGATAAATTACTGCCTGATGAAGGGCTGAATCTCCCATCACTTCATATAGGGGAACTTCCAAGTAAAACTGAAGATTTAGCGGAATGTGACCTCTACGTTTATAACCATCGCAAATCCCATAATAAGTGCTGGTTTGTGTTTGGTTTTAATATACAACACATGAGGACATTTATGAAAACTGGCACTTTGTAAAGGTTTTTTTTAACTGTATTAGCATCATTTTCTCAATATTCCTTGTTATGGAGGAGGGGTTTCTAAAAACCTGTAATTGCCTCCATAAACACGCTGGTGAGTATACACAACCGAGTAGATTCTAAAAAGTAAAAGTGGAGGTATTGCTCATAGCAACCAATCAGATGCTAGGTGTCATTTATCTAGTACATTCTAGAATAGTGATGGACAACCTGATACACTTCAATGCACGCATGGTGCGGCCCTCTAACCTTTAAAGGGGCTGCACCTTACCATTAATCTTAGTAATATGTTAAAAATACATTTAATATAAAAAATAAGACTCCTATCTGTAATAATATATCAGCAGGCATCCTAATAAAGAGTTAACAGCTGTAACAAACACTTCTGACAATAAAGCAGGAAGGAGCTGGTGGCCGCATTATCTAGACAGTGATCACTAGAATCTGATTGGTTGCTAGGGCAGCACGGTGGCGTAGTGGTTAGCACTTCTGCCTTATAGCACTGGGGTCATGAGTTCAATTCCCGACCATGGCCTTATCTGTGAGGAGTTTGTATGTTCTCCCCGTGTTTGCGTGGGTTTCCTCCGGGTGCTCCGGTTTCCTCCCACACTCCAAAAACATACTGGTAGGTTAATTGGCTGCTATCAAAATTGACCCTAGTCTCTCTCTCTGTCTGTCTGTCTGTGTGTGTTAGGGAATTTAGACTGTAAGCTCCAATGGGGCAGGGACTGATGTGAATGAGTTCTCTGTACAGCGCTGCGGAATTAGTGGCGCTATATAAATAAATGGTGATGATGATAATGCTATGGGTAATGACCCCACTCTTCCTTTTTAGAAGGCTTGGTAAATCTACTCCAAAGAGTTGCTTCCATGCAGTGATCTGCATATGTGGTATATCTTACAGACCGGTGGTCCTCCACACATACTGGCCCGAAGCTCTGTTCAGCAGACAATCAGTATATAAAATATCATGATGTGCCATCTTGCCATATTTTACAGTGTGAAATGCTTAAATATCTTTAAACACCCTCTGTAGAGATGAAATAAGAGAGGGTAAATCTGGAGGGCATAGGCTGGGAGACCTGAGTTCAAATCTTGGCCCAGGGACCCACAGATATGCTACTTATGTCATACTTGCCAACTCTCCCGGAATGTCCTGGAGACTCCCGCTTTTCTCGTGAGTCTCACGGACTCCCGGGAGAGCGTAGCAATCTCCCGGACCTGCCCACTTCCTAGTGAAGTGGGCAGAATTAGGTCCAAAACGCCGCAATTCCCAGTGAATCGTGGCGTTTGGCCACGCCCCCGCTGTAAAATGACGCGTTTTGCGTCATTACATCACGGGGATGGGGCCAAAATGACGTGATTTTTGGAGCTCCGCCCACCTTCCCCGGCAGGCTCCCGGATCATACTTGACATAAGTTGGCAAGTATGACTTATGTACACATGTACTAATACTGTAATATCTACAGAAACAAGTAGTATACAAATAAGGTCTTATTTCAAGCATAAGGGTTCCATACATTACCTGTTCTAATAACCTGCTAAGGCCTACTAATGTTAACAGGTGAAGAAATAGTAGGTCACACGCATGTTCTGACAAGTCAGTACATCAATTGGTCACGTTACTGTCGAAAGTAACGTGGCCTGCACACTACTACCGTTAGTACGGTAATCTTTAACGCTTGTTTTGTGTTCTGTAGTAACGATGATATGTTTAACGCTGCATTATGCCGGGGCAAAATTAATTTTCATAGTACACTATGCTGCAGGAAACTTTAGTAACACACTTTGAACTCTCTTTCAGAAGTGAGTACTACGTTTTGTACTTATAACTGGATTGTGTTTTTCAATACCCCACGTGCACAGAGCCTAATAAATGGATCACCCTGGAATGATGGTACTATGAAGATACAGAGTCAGTGTATATAGTCAGGACTGATGATTTAGCAGCTGGTTAGTGTATCTTGGGAAGGCAGAACTGTAGTCTAAATAACAGTGCAAGGTTCAATACGATAACATTACAATGGGGGGTAAACGAGGAGGACAATGAAGGGCTTATGAATATCAATTTGTTTGGCTTTTTTTCCTCTTGCAGCCTACATGTTCATGTAAACACAGATCAACACATGATCAAGTAACTCTTCCAAACACACTTCTGTGTTGCTTTGCTCTGTGCCGAACCCTGTCTCACTTTCAGATAACACTTGAAAGCAGAAGCCGGTTTGGTGTATTTAAACTGTCAGTGATCCAGTATTTTGTTTTCTTCTGAGTGCCATTCAAACATATTAGGTTCCTCTCACATTTATCTGGTGGTTTGTGAAAGATAAGTACAAACCTCTTTAAAGCCCTTTGTTTAATTCCGAGTATTTATTAAAGAGGCCCACCTGTGGTTTGTTATGAGAAAAGTGTAAGTTATAGATTTTGCGCGGTTACAGAGCACACAACTTCCCACCATAGTGAAGATAATGTATTCTGGAATGTTATACATTATTTGATCAAGTCCTCCTGGCTGTTCTAATAAACATACCACTGCTATGTATACAGAAAGCATGAGTCAAAATTGGAAATGTAAACCTTTGCCTTGTGCTAATGTTCCTCTAGATAATCTGGCTATATTGATTGGAACGTGCGGAGCAGTAAAACAAATAATCAGAAGCATATTACACATGGGTGTTAATAAGCACATCTTGGCCATTTCAAACAAACCGTATTACTTTCCATTATTACAATTGGGAAGAATAATACAACAACTGTATTTGGAAGGCTGTGATCAGCTGGGATGATGGAATATGGAACTGACGTCTTCGCTCTCATTGGCTGAAGGAATATGTGTTGTTAATATAGAATATGCCAAAGTTATTTTACATGTCAATTGGAGCCTCTGCGTTTCTGGCTGCGGTAACACCAGGACCTCTAAGAGGTGGGTTTTCCAGACCACCAACATAGGCACTAAATATGTAAAATCTGGGAAACTAACAGCCGATAATACTTTAATGTGAGACAAAGGGTAAACTGGCAATAATCTTTTTTACAAAGGATAATAATAAACCCCCTTTCGCATCAAGACAACCTAGTGAGCTAAATAAAAATTCAATGATTATTCCCCAGCTGACAATAGAATTGTTTCTAAATTATTGTTATTAAGAATTCAGATGCAAATAAACCACCTACTTACAGTGGTCTAATTAATCGGGGGTCCAATTGCCCAGAAATCCCCTTATGCTCCAATCATGTGATCACCTGGCTTCTAGGAACCTCCTACATTAAGAAAACTACAATATATTGTCTACAGTCTAAGAATCGTTATCATGAGCATCTGACTATATCTTAATGAACACTGGCCTCAACAAAATGGCCACCTTCACTGATCTTACTTAATTTTTGTCTCTAGTGTAATATTTTTACTTATGTTTTAGATAGAGTGCACTAGTGTTTAAAGGGACTTTCATGTACATAAATTAAACACTAAAGGTACTTTTTCCAGGACTAAACCTCTTGCCCAAGTGATTTAGTTTGTTAGATATACATCCTTGTAGACTGTACCTAACATTTACTTAATATGTAAAATATCTGTGTTGATAAGTTTAAAAACTTGCACGCAGTATTGGCAAAACCCCCGTTGTCACTTCCTGGGGTGTGACATCCCCAGTGTGGAAAGTGAAAGTGCACATACCTGCTGGCCATGTTCCACTCCAATGCTGGATTCTGAGAGCCTCTATCAGCCTCAGCCGGTAGTCCTCCATTGTTATTCTCCTTCTCCGGTTTCAGCTGCTCCCATTGAGCAGTGCCAATGTTAATCGACTGCAGGTCAATCTGATACTGCCTGTCTTCAACCTCCGACCCGGGGTCTCTGAGAATGCCTAGATTCAAGGCACGCCTAAAACAGAACAATATGGCTCTGTTACACAAAATTGAAACAGTGTTTGTGACAATTCTACATGCTGGGATACAGGCTTAAATGTGTTGATCAAAATATGAACTAATACCTCATGTTTTCATTTTGCTAGATACACACAGATATGCAGTGTAAAGGATAAGCGCTGACAACTGTCTGTTTAATTCTACATCCATGGCTATATTTCTGTATTAACATACATTGTTCGCAAATAAGGAACTCGCTGGACTTTATAATTCATCCAGCAAGAATGCGATATAATGATGTTTCATTGTGGATTGGATCCTTAGCTTGTCCCTTCCCTTAAATCTTGTGGGTGTATTGGTACCATTGTACTTTTGGATATAGGTGCATAAACACCCAGACATACAATGTTTACTGAAGAGGCCCATTACTAGGAAAGTCCAACAATAAATAAAATTGCTCATTAACAATGTCATGTACACAGACTGTATATAACAGACATACTTGCCCACTCTCCCAGTATTGTCCGGGAGAGTCCCAAATTCTGGGTAGGTCTCCCAGACCCCTGGGAGAGCAGGCCAGTCGATTGCGGCTTTGCTTAGCGGGGGCAAGATGACGTAATTTGTGAAATCCCACCACCTCCCTCCTCACATGTGCTTCATCTCCCGGAGGGAAAGAACAAAAAGTAGTTGAGTATCATCACTGAGCCCCCCCTACAGTCACAGCGAAGTGATATTCTACAATAATATAATGAGGACCAGAAAACCAGAGGACAAATGTAAAACGTACGCCCTAGGCATTTAAAGTATCCTATATGAACATTTACTAATTCTCTGCAAATAATGTATTAACATACTCTACACAAGTAGCAGTGTAATAATGACATTATTATTAACCTCAGGATAGAGAAGGATCTCTGAGAAGCTACTGCTTTTGCTTATAATGAACAGATTATCTAGCACCCTCCTTCTTGCTAATTGAGAACTATCAGTTGTTGATTTAGGAGTTGCAATTTGTATTTTTATTATGCATCAGTTCCGCTTGATACTGAATAACTCTTTGGCAAACGTGAAAAACGCAAAGAACTGACAAAAATAATTTCAGGATCACAGCTCACCATTATGAAAATATTAACATAATCTTTCCTACTTGAAAGCATCCCAATATTTTTCATTGCTGTTGGAGACACCACTTTTAGACATACTGACTTGGTGACGTTTTAATAAATATTTGCTTATCCGGGATTCAGTCCAAGTGATTTGTTTTTTTCTTAAGAAGAGGAAATATTTCTTTTTCATCCTCTGATGAAGACTTATGCCTAGTCTTGTGGGATTTAAAATTTGGCTTCCCCTAAGACAGATACAAAACAATTTCTCTTCTGACAAGCGCTTAATGGAAGTTAATGTCATTGTTTCCTTTAGATTCCAAGAAATTCTTTAGCTTACATTTAACTTTAGAGACTTAACCGAGTACTTAATGTATAGTGCCTGTAATTAATAGCCTACATCTAAATATTACTACACACGTTTAAAACTCAAATCTCTCTTTTTTATAGGTTTTCTCACAGAGGTCTGAATGATGTCATATATTTCTTTTACCAAGGCAGTTTTCTGAATTTGTGTACATTAATTGATATTACAAATCATTGAGTGACATCAGGTCATACTTTAACATACCTGTTTGCTTTGGCTAATCCAAATATAAGGTTGAGGTTTATATTTGGAAATATTAGCCAAAACACAAAAGCGCTCACATTATGTATGCCAAGTTGTGTGGAAATCTGTACAATATTACATGGTGAAAATCTCCTTACTCCTACAAGAATGACGGTGTAGCCATTTAAACATAACCATGTTAAATAAACTGGAGATAGATATATATATATATATATATATATATATATATATATATATATATATATATATACATACACACACACACACACACACACACTGGTCGAAGTGGGGGTTTTCATACCACCTATTCTTCTACTGTCTTTACTGTGAATTCCATTCATTTACATTCCCATTATATTTTTCATACCACCACTTCTAAATTTCCACATCCACTGTATGTATGTGTATAAGTTAAACACACTGTATGTGTATATGTGTATATATATATATATATATATATATATATATATATATATATATATATATATATTAAACTTATGACAACTCTCTGCATTGAGTGCACAGCAGCAGACTAAGGTGTTATACCCAAGAGTGCAGTTCAAAACCAAACGACCGAGCTCTAAGCTGATCTATACTACACTGTGGACTGTAAGCTCCAATAGGGCAGGAACTGAAGTGAATGGTGATCAGATCTGTCCTTTGTTATCCTAGCCCTGGAATTTTACCTATTTTTCAATACTGACTGGCTATACACTACTTTTCCTATTAATCTCCATAAATACAAATCATACCTCCTATTCTCACTTTACGGGACTTAAGAATGAATAATCATAGTATTAAACATTTTAAAAAATACCCAGCCAGACATTACTGTGCATGATATGCTTATATGCCCCAGCAGCGAAAGTCTCCCTTGCAACAAAGGATTTAACTTCGCCCCTACTAAAATCCTCATACACATGCTCTTCTTTTCCCACTTTGTTTACATAGTTAAAATACCTGATAATCCTCATAGATTTCTCTATCATTTTACAACCAAACAGAGCATTTATATTATTGCAGCTAATCCAAAATATTATTTCCATAATGCAAAATTATACTCCATAATGCAAGTGGCTTTCACAGGTGAGTGTGTTTGTAAAAGAAAAATAGCGCTTATTATAATAGAAAATGTAAAAAACCCCAAAAAAACAAAACAAAACTCACTGAATGTGTACTGTACTAAATGATTTGTTTCATAGATAAACCATTTTACAAACTAACCCTTTAATGTAAATAAAAAACCCTCAAAATTTTAACTGAATTTTCAAATGCAATTCACTGCATAATAACTTTACACATAAAAAAAAAAAAAACATTATAAAAATAATACAAATTTGTAAATTCCTTTGTGCAGGTCATCAACATACTTTTTTTGTTTTATAGAATTTGACAACAAGAGAGAGAATTTACCTAATGCCAACAACTAAGAAAAACATATTGCATAGAGCAGTATCACATTAAGAAACTATATACTAGATAAAATACAGCTAAGAATCCTAAACTGACCGGTCACCAAACTGCATATCTGATGTTTAGCTTAATGACCGTCTTCAATAATTATTCCGAAAGTTTCAATGTGGTGTTCAGTTGATCAGATCATCTTCTCATTCTATTTCTATGGCGCTGCAATACCGCACAATTAACAATAGAGACACCAAACAAAATACAGATAAGGGGAAAGGCTCAATAGAATCAGAGAGAGTCAATACAAGAGACTACCAAGGAAGCAACTACATAAGAAGACATAGGCAGAAGAAAGGAAACATTACAAATGAAGAAGATAGGCGGTAGAGAGGGTTAGCAGACTAAACAGAGACAAGAGGGCTGGAGGGAAGTGAGAGGAGGGAGAGATATAGGGTAGCAAATGGCGATAATAGGGGTGGTGGAAAAGGAGTGGAAGGAGCATGTGGAGTTTAAGAAAGGAATTGTTTTAGGATGGGACAGGTAGACAAGTATGAAAAGGTAAGATTTGAGAGACCGTTTGAAAGATTTGAAGTTGGGGGCAGCAGGGCAGAGTCCTGAAGGCAGGAGTGTGAGGTTGTGACAGGTGAAGGTCACCGACAGAACATTGTGAGAGTGTAGGTGAGCATGGGTGATGGTCTTGGTGGTATCCAGGATGAGGAAAGGGTGAATCTTGGTAATGTTGGTGAAGGTGGAGGTTTGGGTGAGAGACTGGATATGCGCAGTGAAACTGAGGGCACAGTCAATGATGACCCCCACGCAGTGTGTGGGGAACAGGGGAGAGGGTAATGGTGACCTCCAGACAGTGTGTGGGGGGGAACAGGGGAGAGGGTAATTATGACCCCCAGGCAGTGTGTGGGGGGAACAGGGGAGAGGGTAATGATGACCCCCAGGCAGTGTATGGGGAACAGGTGAGAGGGTAATGATGACCTCCAGGCAGTGTGTGGGGAACAGGGGAGAGGGTAATGATGACCCCCAGGCAGTGTGTGTGGGGAACAGGGGAGAGGGTAATGATGACCCCCAGGCAGTGTGTGTGGGTAACAGGGGAGAGGGTAATGATGACCCCCAGGCAGTGTGTGTGGGGAATAGGGGAGAGGGTAATGATGACCCCCAGGCATTGTGTGGGGAACAGAGGAGAGGGTAATGATGACCCCCAGACAGTGTGTGTGGGGAACAGGGGAGAGGGCAACGATGACCCCCAGACAGTGTGTGTGGGGAACAGGGGTGAGGGTAACGATGACCCCCAGACAGTGTGTGTGGGGAACAGGGGAGAGGGTAACGATGACCCCCAAGCAGTGTGTGTGGGGAACAGGGGAAAGGGTAATGATGACCCCCAGGCAGTGTGTGTGGGGAACAGGGAAGAGGGTGACATCATCAACCTTAAGGAAGGTCGGAGGAGGGGATATAAAGAGGCCATTCAAAATTATATTGCTCCTAAAAATATCTTGGCTGGACCAAATGATATCTCTGCCCACACACAGTGTCTGGCCAATCTGGTCACAAAAAAATCCAAACTGGTAGAAGAGATCTACCCATACATGAGCAGTTTTATTGTGCTGCAAGCTTGTGTGTATGTCACGTCATACCTCCCAACATTTAGGCATGCGGAAGCGGGACAACATAAGCCCCACCAGGTATTTGTTCCACCGAGGGTTAATATGTGGTACACATAATATGCCCTAACCATATGTAATGATCATTAAAGAAATAAAAGTATATTACTATTTCCCAAATAGCTGTCTTCCAACATGTAAACAAACTGACACATCTTAGAAGCAAGATCAGTGAATATGTCACAGGAGAATTGTAGATTCAGCCTTTTTACAAAACACCGCCTTTTTGTAGTAAACAAAAAAATTGGAATCACAATAAGAAAAAAATTGCCTCTTTATAATACACCAATATTTCTTTAACCCAGTGGATCCCAAACTTTTTCAGTTCAAGGCACCCTTAGGGTCTCCATAATTTTTTCAAGGCACCCTTAAGCAAAAATAATTACCAAGTAGTGTCCCGCCTTGCTTACCACTGGCTTTGGCCGAGGCACCCCTGTGAGATAGCAGAGGCACCCCAGGGAGCCCAGGAGCACAGTTTGGGAACCACTGCTTTAACCTAATTGTAGAACTCGGCAACAAAAGGCTAATACAACATCCAGCTGTTTCATAATATCCGGAGAAACATCCACTGAAATTGTCAGAGGGCGAACACGAAAATTCTTCTTCATTCCACAGTCATGCAGCACTGTTGTTGTTCCTGCACGCTGCATGATCTAGATGGGTGACATGCCCAGACAGCATTGTGCTTTCATCATCATCATCATCAACAACATTTATTTATATAGCGCCAGCAGATTCCGTAGCGATTTACAATTCGGAACAAATAGTAATAAAACAATACTGGGTAATACATACAGAGAGGTAGGAGAGCCGTGCTTGCAAACTTTCAATCTATGGGGCAATGGTCTGATACACAGTACTATATCATATTGAATATCTGTCCAGCTAGAATGCAAAGGTTACAAAGTATTGAGTGGGTTGTATGCTTAGTCACATAACTATGTTGGTCAGAGGGTTGTTGTCTTCTATTAGCTGTGCAGAGAGTGGTAATAAGGTAACCTAGGGAGATTAAGAGGGAGGTAGAGGAATACTATAAGCTTGTCTGAAAAGGTGGGTTTTCAAAGAACGCTTGAAGATTTGAAGACTAAAGGAAAGTCTTGTGGTGCAAGGGAGTGAATTCCATAAAGTGGGTGCAGCCCGAAAAAAGTCCTATAACCAAGAATGGGAGGAAGTGATGAGAATAGAAGGGAGACGCAGATCTTGGTGCAGAACGGAGGTGTCGAGTTGGGAGATATTTTGAACAAGTGAGGAGAATAATTTTATATTGGATTGGTTGAAAACAGGCAACTGATGTAGAGACTGACAGAGTGACTCAGCAGATGTAAAACGAGTTGTAAGGAAAATCAATCTAGCTGTTGCGTGCAGAACCGATTATAGAGTCTGATTTTGGGAAGACCAGTAAGGAGGGCATTACAATAGTCTATGCGGGAGATGATGAGTGCATGAATTAAAGTTCTTGCAGTGCCTTGTGTGAGAGATGTACGTATTCTGGAAATGTTTTATAGATGTATGCAGCATGATGTAAATATAAAGTTGATGTGGGAAACAAAGGATAGTTACGAGTCAAGGATTACACCTAGGCAGCGAGCTTGCGAGGTGGGATTTATGGTCATGTTGTCAACAGAATTAGAAATGTCAGGCAGTAAGCTTCTATTGCTTGGTGGGAATATTATTAATTCTGTTTTTGAAAGATAGAGATGTTGTGTTGGAGAGAGGACATCCAAGGTGAAATGGCAGAAAGACAGTCAGTAACGCGAGACAACACAGACGGTGAGAGATCAGGAGATGATAGATAAATTTGTGTATCATCCGCATAGAGATGATACTGAAATCCAAAGGAGCTTATTAGCTTTCCTAGAGAGGTGGTGTAGATAGAGAAAAGCAGAGGACCTAGGACTGAGCCTTGTGGTACTGCCAACAAATAAAGAAAGTGGAGGTTGTTCCAGAGAAATTAACACTGAAAGAGCGATTAGATTGGTAGGATGAGAACCAGGATAGGACAATGTCTTGAAGACCTAGGGATTGTAGCGTCTATATGAGGAGAGAGTGGTCAACAGTGTTGAATGCAGCAGACAGATCCAGGAGAATTAGAAGAGAGTAATCACCTTTAGTTTTAGCTGTGATTAGATCATTGACAACCTTGGTCAGCACAGTCTCTGTGGAGTGTTGAGAGCGAAAGCCTGACTGAAGAGGATCCAACAGGTTGTTTGCAGAAAGGAAACGTGTGAGGTGAATATAGGTAATTCGCTCGAGAAGTTTGGAGGAGCATGGGTGCTGAGTAATGGGGCGGTAATTTGAGAGAGAGATTGGGTCAAAATTTAATTTGTTTACAATAGGAGTAATCACTACGTGCTTGAATAGTGATGGAAAGATACCAGTAGAGAGAGATAGACTACAGATTTAAGTTAGAGGTGGAATGAACACATGAGACAAGGACCTACCAAATTGTGAGGGTATGGGAACAAGAGGACAGGAGGTAGAGTAGGAAGATGAGACGAGAGTAGAAACTTCCTCTTCATCAAATGAAGAGAGGGTGTCAGAGGATGCTGGGAAGGAATTGAGCTGATTGCTAGTTGAGGGAGATGATATCTCAAGGCTCTCTATGGACTACTAGAAACCCCATTAATTTTTTCAATCTGCAGGAGCCACGGTAACTGCTGCCTGTCCCTTTTATTTAGCATTGGTATATAGTACTCCTTAGTCACAGCTTTGAGAAGTAGGACAGGGGGAAGCACCCTGTAGTATTCCATTCAGAATAAAAACAAGGACATGTATGAAAGACATAAAAGGCCATTAAATAAAGCACAATAATCACACCAGTCATAACAATGAGCCACTGTTAAGTCAAGGTGAAAAACACATTCCAATACTACCCATTGTGCTTTGATTGGATAAGTGGCTGGCATCAAACAGTATGTCAGCCAATCAGAACACTGACAACACCCCCACTACCCAGGAGCCAGAGTGGGAAGCCCAGCATAGAACCTCTTGGTGAGGAGAACACAGTACATGATGTAAGTGTAATTGATTTGTACTTGATGTGATGCAGACAGAGAGAAATAACAGACCGAAGGATATTGGGGGAGAGAGGTAAAATGTATGCAGAAGAAAAAGAAAGGAAACATAGAAATGAGATGGGTAAATACCGAGAGGAAGAAAAAAGGGTAGTACATTGGGAAGAGGACCAGAGAGAGAGAGAGAAATATACTGGGGAAATTTTCTAACATTCTACAACTGTAACTACAGCAGAAGAGCAGTACCAAGGTGAGCCTGTGGAAGTTCCCAAATGGTTTTATAATTTCAAACAAACATGACACCTCTGAATTTCATTTAAAAAATAAATAAATTAAAATTTCTAAACGTGAAACCTCCCTAATCTGAGTTATTTTCTTTTTTATGTTTTAATTTGATAAAGAGAAGTTTGTGTTCTTGCATTTATAACAAGCATCAAGGACACACTTAATATTGTACATGTGTGCATTTAATTTTTACAACTGTGTGGTTACTCTGTATTAAGTCACAATCTAATAGGGTAATCTTAAAGTGGCAAATGTGGAAATAGCTCATACATAATTTACCTTTAAACATAGCTTGCTTCAATTGCATGTATTCATTTGAAAAGCAGTTTAAATATTTCTGTTTTAAGGGCCTATTAATTAATGGTAAGCATTTCCCCCCCAGTTATTTCTCATTCAGTATTGCAATGATAAGGGATGATTTAACGCAGCCATTTATTAAAAACATCATTTTAGGACAGCGCATCCAATTAGGGGCTGTCCAGGCGATAACATTACTTTAGCATTATCTCCGGGATCTGGTGCATGCGCGACCTCAAGTCCTTTTCGGTATTTAACGGAGGGGAGAGCACAAAGCCTTGCAGCGAGGAATCCGAAGATCTCTTTACTGGGATGCTCTGCCCATAGGGCAGAGCGGCTAGCACCATTGGGGTCAAGCTCAGAAAAACTACATTTTCCTTAGCTTGATAAATTGCCCCATTGGGAATTATGGGGACTGCAGTATAAAGCGATACTTAGCCTAATGCAGGAGATATCTTGGATATCTCCTGCGTTAGGCTTTTGTAACGTAGCTTTGACACTAAATTACGTCCAAACCATTTTCCACGTGATTTAAGGCTTAATAAATAGACCCTTTAATGTCTTTTCAGGTTAGAAACATGTATGATCGGGGGAAACCATGGATGGAAAAAGCCGGCGAATCTCATCACCAGTGGGGGGTACCACGGCCGTAGTAGTGATACTGCCATTGTTAACCCCTTGATAGAGAAAAGGGTGTTAGAGATATGGGGCTTTTCTCACGCTCATAAATCATGCCCTTCTGTCTTTTTGTGAAATGAGAAAAACGATTGTTATGTGTCTCTTTATTGTGTTCTACAACTGGGCTAATGGGACTTACAAAATTGTTACTGCTTAACTGAGATTCCAATTTCTTTTCTACAAAGAGGCAGTGTTTTGGAAAATAGCTAAAATTTACTACTTTCATGAGACAGACACATTAATAGCTTTTGGAAAAAACAAAACATTTAATCAAACATGTTGCCGACACTGACAGAACATTAAACATCAGTGTATAATATTGATTGATAGACCTTTATTGATGTTAATAAACATTTTTTACCAATCACAAACACGCAGCAGGGCCCAGACGAGAAGGTTCGTACACTGGCCACAGACATTTTCCTGGACAACCATGTGTCTCTACACAATGAACTGATACAGTCTAGACAACCAGAATCTTTTTCTTTCATCCTTTTTTGGCTTAACTCTTCAACTATTGCAAAACCTATTGCTCAACAACTTTTCTTCAGACGGACATGGGTCCAAAGCATGAAAATAGACTAAATTCCTGAAGTTTTTAAAAAACAGGGAGACATATAAATCATGAAAAAGTCCAGGACGACTGCAGTGAAATCAGCACTTGCACAAGTTGAGTAACTTCTCTTATTTTATTAGACGATAGACCACCCTGACTTCTGAGGAGAGATTTCTGAAACAACATTACCTTTAAATTGATAACATGTACATACCAATGGCAGTCGGTGATTTTAGTGTGGGCAATGCAAACTTATATCCAACAAGCTCTATTATTTTAACTTTAAACACATGACAAATCATGTCAGTGTCGGCCCTCTAAGCCATATGATTGATAAAATGTCTCGCTGGTTTCACAGGTGACCTGAAATAATCCCGGCAATAGAAGACTGGACAGTAAGTGTAGGTATAGTAGAAAACCTCACGACAGAAACCACTATTGTTTTCTGACAACAATATTTACCTTCTGTATAATAATTGTCATGGGGACCTGAAGGTGTATTCAGTCTTTGCTTATAGTACAGGAAAATTGTATAGCCATGGAGTCATGACCGACACGTAATTATGCTGCAGTGACAGGTAGAGACGCTGAATTACATCAGAATAGACCTCCAGATCTTGTAATGCCATTCCCCAATATATTTCTAAATTTGCATTTCATGGATTTTATAGCATATGAATATAGCGGGGAGGATAAGTCATACTGGTGAGGGGTTGGGGAAGAAGCGATAACCCTTCAGGCCAAATTGTGATTGTGAAATGTGCAAAATTTTATCGCCAAACGTGAAAGGAGCCAAATATTTTGCAAAATGGTTAATACATATTCATCTCTGCTATGTTTTGCTATATGTATCTATGTATTTGTTTTTGCCTTAGCCACACACTGCAGTAAACACAAAACTGAAAGCCAACATTCTAAATATATCCCTTTCCATGCGAGAAAAAAGCATGCAATTCAAGTACCCATCCAATGCAGCTATAAAAACACCAATAGCTATTTTTTTTTACTTTTGTTTCAGTGGGAAAACAAAATTATATGAAAGAAAATGTAATCCAATCTTCCTGGCTAAAACGCTTTGTTACTAAAAAGTTCCATTTCTCCCAGGGTTTAGAAACAATGTTATAAATGTTTCTCTCCGAGCAGTCCCCCATAATCCTCTCAGTGCAGGTGCTTGTGTACCAGCAATATTAGGATCAGCTCCAGCATCTGGGAGAGGAAGAGCACAGAACACCAGTAATCCTTACATGTCCTGAAAACAGAGGCAGGAAACCAAGAAGTAACTTAAAACTAGCCTCAGAGACACAAAGGTCAGGTCTTAATTGTGTCATCCAAACTGTGCAATATTATGACACCATGCAATTACATGCAAGTACAAGATGTTTACTGTGCACCTCACAATCATTAGCACTGAAACAGCAATTAACTAAAATGGTAAATGTAAAGGATAAGGACACCCAACAATCAAATCAAAACACTTAAATACACCACTATTTATACAAAGCTACACTTTATCAGTACAGTATATATATATATATATATATATATATATATATATATACACAAGTTAACCCGTGCACGATACTCATGCATTCTAGTCAAATCAAGTTACTTAAGGTGTTATAAAGGTTCTTGTCATGCATTTGGGCCATAGCCCAGGCCTCCTCAGGGGAAGAGCGTTACTTCCCGACGTAAGCGCCCTTTTTTAACGTGGTTTTGTCCACATGTCACCACCTCATCATTCTTCTCCATCACCTCATCCTTCATTTTCATCGCCACATCTATCCAGATGTCTATCCAGACACAGGGATCTGTCTCAGCGGTCCTGAGTATCACACTCCTCTCACTGTCACCCCCGGCAACCACTCCCCACTGTCACCCCCGGCAACCACCAACCACTCCCAACTGTCACTTCTCCTTCAAGAAATATATATATATATTTTTTAAATCTTTATAAACACTTTTAACAATTAACAAATTAAATTAACAAATTAAAAACATCTTAGTATACCAAATTTCAGCCCTTTCTGAATTTTTTTCCCCACACACACTAAGAATTTAGTAGGTCAGTGCATAACTCCGCCCAGCAGGTGGCGCTGCAGCTTGGTTTTATTTTTTCCACACACAGACAGACTAACACACGCCACTAAGCATTTATATTATAGATATATATATATATATATATATACACACACATACATACACACACACATATATATATACATACACAGTGGTCAAAGTGGGCTGTATACAGTTGTACGCCATTCCACCACTTCTTCTGAATAATAAACTTTCAAATTCCATTCACTTATTGCTCTCATAACACCACATCTAACTTTCTACTTTGCTATATATCACACACATACTGTATATCTTCTTCACTGGTAAACCTATAATTCCTCCCACCCTCTTACATTGTCCACACAGAATAGGATCCTTTCTGAGAGCCGAGCAGCCGGATTATTGAGCAATTTAGCCGAACTACTTTCCATATCATTCGGTTCTGTTACTGTGGAAGGAAAAGGACACATAGCCATAGTCTTTCTAATTCAATATAAATTTGGGTCCACACACAAGCAGAAATACTGCGCCAATTGCCTGATATCACCTGCAATATCGAGCTGTGAGCGGCCGATTCGGAGGCACCTTGCGCGGATTTCTTAATAATTGAATCTGCCCCTAAAACGGCAAAATTTGCCATCTGAACTGCTGTGTGTATGAGCAGCTTTACTCTATCACAAACCGCTCGCATATCCCTTATGTTATCTCCAATCCGTTCCAATCACACAAGCTGTAAAAGTTCTAGCAATGACCATTATTTTGACCGGTGATGAGGGATCTTTACCCTTTTTTGATGACCATATGCTGGACCCTCCTCTAAATTTATTGACAGCAATGCTTTTATTTTTTTTAATCGGCCATTCACCATGACAAGTATAAATAATTAATAGCAGCCTGAAAAACACAAACCAAGGGAAAATGATAATTACCAAGATTTTTCATGTTTTTGCTACTTTAAAGATTCTGTTAAGGGCTTGTTCAATTGTGCACAGAGTGCATCCAGAACAGGCACAAAGTCACTCCGCGTGGCCGTAACATTCCAGATCCGTGATGTTGCGGTACCGTATTATCGGAAATATGCACAGTCTATTTAAAGTACCTGCTTCTCTACTAAGTTGTCAGATCTTCAGGTCTCCTTACCTGTTAGGACGCTGTTCTCTCTGGCTCCCGTCTGCACATCAGTATCCTGTGTTACCTGTTCCACGATCAAGACCTGTTGTATTATTGCAAGAACCTCGTGCCTCATCATCGGTCCTGTCCTTAAGCTATTCGCTTTCCAGGGATCTTAGCGCACCAGTTCTCTGCAGTTCACTACTTCCGGTGTTACCTGTTCCAAGATAATGACCAGCGGTTTTGTTGCAGGAACCTTGTGCCTCATAATCAGTCCTGTTCTCAGCTATTCGCTTTCTAAAGACCTCAATGCTTCGGTTCACTGCCGTTCACCAGAACCTCTACATTTATCATCCAGTAGTCCTGCTCCACTCCACGGTTCCATCTCACCCTGCTCTAATCCCCCTTAGAGGACCGCGACCTGCGGCTAGAGAGCAGCTAAGCCTATAATCCCTTGCGGGGATCCCTGGTGAATACCTCTCTATCGCTTGACTCCGCACCTCTCTGGGGGTAAGTCTATCTAGAGCGGGGTTTCGAGGCCTATTCCAAACTCAGGCTCCGTGACAGTGTAACACTAAAATCCAGGCTCAATAGCCAATAGCTGTTGATTATTCAAAATAGTTATCTAGGATACAGAACTAAACATTTGTCTATAATCCTTTATAGAGTCATGTCTGTGTAATCCACTTCTTTTTTGACAATTGTTTGGTATTAATGAAAATGTTCTGTTGCCTGCAGTTACAGCAGATATAAAGTGGTTCAATATGTGCATTTCATGACAGAACTAAGGGGAAAATAATTTATTACCACGTGTACGGAATAAATAAAATAATGACAAATGCAAAGCTTTTATGATTTCCTGATACGGTCCATAAACTCAGAGAGAATGCATCCAAGTACATAGCTCAACCATTTCCAAATCTAGAAAAGATTACAGATGTATCCAGGTTTCTTGCAGAGTGATGGCGCACAAATATACAACACTAAGACTAGATGCTGCACTCTATAATCAATCGAAACATATCTGTGCTACAGGGAGAAAAGGGTCAATCCTTAAACTGCAGATTAGTAGGTGTGTATATTTTAGCACTGCACGGGAAGACATTGCTTGCCAATGGACACACACCAGTTTATCTCCACCCCCCGACTCTGTCTATTTTGAGATTTATTGATATCACCCTTCACTTACTGTACGTTTGTTTGTTTCATAAGTGCAAAGTAATTGCTTCCATACTTAACAAACGTAATATGTTAGAGGCTGACAATTACCCCCCCCCCCCCCCATGTCTCTATGACATAATATTCTATAATAAACTGGAGAATTAGTCCTTCAATAGAATTAAATAAACAGCGGCAGAAACAGCATCGTCGGGTCCATAGAGTGTTACTCATTAAAATAATTTATTGCATATATAAAACAAATAGTACAATAGTGTACATGAAAAAAAAAAATCAGCTGAATTGTAAGCCGCTGGCACTGTGCCCTACTACACGCTCACGGAAAAGAATTTGGAAAAATTAAAGAAATCACAGGTGATGATGCCCACATACAGCTACAGTCATGGCCAAACCCAGGGTGCGGCTGGTAGGTAGGTCCACATAGAAAAAAGTCCCTGAACTCATGTATATAGTTCTTGCATAATTACTATAACAAACCAGTTGACCAGAATTGGTTAATTTCCTTAATTGCCCAGGGGCACAATTTATCCCGAATCCAGCAATGGCAAAGTCATCCAAGAACCTTCTTTTCCAAAACCTCTGTAGTCAGCTGATCAAACTGTGTCAATCACAAAAGCAAACGTTCTGTGTGTAGAGGCAGCCAGAGACTGCATGTTCCAGAGGTCTGGAATATGGGTAGAGATTGTTGATCATATTAAAGACTACTTTACTCCCAGCTGAAATATGCACTTAAACTGTTTGGGTTTAATTTAAAGGCACCATATCTTATTTTTTAATTGTCTCTTTGTATGTGTCTAATGGAAATGTATGATAAAATACGAATTATTGGACTTATTTTCTATAAAAGTGTTTCTGCTTCTGCTTGCAGAATGTACCACTCAGCAGAATGGCATTGTTTTTGTCTCTGTCTCATAATCCCCTCGTCTACTCCCAGCACCCCTCCTATCAATCCTATTCATGTGTGATAAGACTCAAAATACAAACACCACTGATAGCATAGTCTGGGGGTCTTGAGATCTTATACCCCGCACAGAAAGAAAACATAATATTATATCTCCCATATGTTTTCTTTTGCCTTTGGCACAATTAAGCAAAGACGACACAGAGGCTGTGGGCTGCCCCCAGAGCTCTATCTGCAATATGACATCCTATCTCCCCCCTCTGCCATCACATGACATACTGAGAGCTGTGAGCCTGTGTCTAGCAGCTATTTTTGTTTGCCAACAAGAGACATCTTGAAAATCAGATAATGATTTTAAGGAGGCCGGCTAAGAAAAAGGGTACTTAACTTGCTATTTAAAGAGAAAAAAAATCTTCTATGCGAAATAGCTGCTTTTATACACTTTCAAATGAAGGGAAAAAACCCTTTACTTGAAGCATCTGACACCTCGCAATATCCTTATCTCTTTAAAATTCTCTGTAAAAGCCTGATCAGCATTATACTCAATACTCAGGTCACGTAAAGGAATTATTAAATAAATTAACAAAGTAAAATAAATGTAGATTAATTTGCTCCTTGTATATACTAAGCCAACATATTTCACTTTTTATGCTAACTATCAGTCTGTTTTAAGTTGAGGCCAAGGTTTCCCAAGTAATAGTTCTCACAAGATACCTAAAAGTGCCATCCTAATTAATAGTTAGAAACTTAAATTTAACTTTTGAAATCTATTACTGATTAATGTCCCATCATCACATTTTTAAGGTTTGTACAACTAGGTTGCTGCATTGGACACAGCAACATGTATCCAGCAGTACAAGGCAGTCCTAGGAGTCTGCGTAGAACACATACAGTACACGGCTGCCAGCACATAACGCCTTCTGCATCTCCCTAAATCCACGATATTGCTCACAGAAGAATATCTTCCCACACCTTAGCATCTGTGTTTGGGCAACCACACTGAGAACACAATTTATGTTCTGAGAAGAGATGAGGTCAAGCAGTTGTTTGAGGAATACTGCAGGCACTTCTCTCGTCCCAGCTGGAATATTCTGTTTTCTCGTACTTTTTTCCCCCCTTCTTTTCATCAAAAGGTGTTTCTTGAAAACAGAAGCAAGTGGGAGGCCAAGAAATACCTTGTTTCCTGGCCACAGTCATCTACACCTCTCCTTTGTCTGTAAGTCTCTGGACGGAGAGCCTCGTACAGCACTACAATGTTGGAGGCAACATCTGCAAACACGGAACATGCTGCATCCAACTAATTGCCATCAATTGTTCTAGATCTGCTTGCTCTGCGGAACATTATGCTTTGTTCTTGTATTAACATAGATTTGACAAGTTGCCCAGTGGATGGTACCTTTCCAAGATTTACTAACATTAATAATTAACTAAAACTAAATCAATGTTATTTATTAAATGTTAAAAAATAAATAATTACTTAGCACTAGTCTTACTTAAGCAGATGGCGTTGACAAAACTGATAATTTATGCTACAAGGGGCACTTAGCAGAATTGGATATAAAATATAACATTGCGCATTTGTAAACATTAATACAATTGGGAATATTTCAAACTTTCCTCTGGAATAATGCTTATTATAAATTTCCATGATCTTGTTATATGGATAATGCATTATAACAGTGGGCAACTAATGTTACGCTTGAAAATAATAATTTAAACCTCACTGCTTTTGGCCCCACCAGGGGTGGATTGGGAATGTAAAGTGGCCCTGGAAAAATTCTGAAAGTGACCTCATGCAGACGGGACCAAATGAACTGTAGGCAGGGCCAACACAAAAGTAGGTGTGGTTAGAATACAGTTCGCACTAGCCACATCATTGTCTCATGGTGATGGGTATACCCTTATTCCCAAGAAGAAGTTCCACCATCCTAATGCCCTCTGTGCCTCTTCTTGGGGCAAGAGTGGCTTTCAAAAATGAAAAACACATACTTTTAAATGTAACCGTGATTACGTAAGCATTAATATCAGCAATTCCAAAAATGTTGTTTGTTTTGTTCAAATGAAATGAAAAAACTCCTATTAATGTGCCATGCAAAATGCATTGCATGTTAAGACAAAGCAAGGAGCATTCTAGGACCCTCCATACAACTCAGAGCATTCTAGGAACCGCCATACAACGCAGAGCATTCTAGGAACCGCCATACAATACATAGAGCATTCTATTGACCGCTGTACAATACAGGGAACATTCTAGTGATCATCATTATTATTAATCTTTATTTATAAGGCACCACAAGATTTCCGCAGCGCCGTACAGAAAACAGACAGAGGACAATACATGGTAAAACAGTACAGAACAGTGAAAAAAAAATACCAGTACTTCAGTAGCTCCACATTTAACTTGTACAGTGGAGTTGGAGGAGAAGAATAGGTAGAGAGACAACAGGGAAGAAGGCACTGCTCGTAATCCTAAAGGGAGGGTAAACAGACAGTAGGCACAAAGGAATCAGGAGAGGTAACGGTCATTGGCCGATAATAGGGAACGGGATAGAGTGTGAATGGAGAGGAGGTTGGAGATGTATCGGGGAAAAGAAATAGGATATGTATGGGGCAGTGGAGTTGGAGAGGGCTTTGTAGGTGAAGGTGAGAAGTTTAAAAAGGATTCTGTAGGGGAAAGGGAGCCAGTGTAATGCGAGTCAGAGAGGGGACCATACAATACAAAGGCAAGGCACCATACAATACAGAGCGCATTCTAGGGACCTATATACAATTCAGAGAACATCCAAGTGACTGCTATTTAAATACAGAAAGTATCTACGTGACCCCCAATCAATACAGAGCGCATCCTAGTGACCGCCAAACAATACAGAGAGAATCCCTGTGACTGCCACAAAATACGGAGCACATACCTGTGTCTACCGTACAATACACAGGGTATTCTATTAAACAGCTATACAATAAAGAGAGACTATCTTACTGACCACCATATAATATAGAGAGCATTCTAATGACTGCCACACAATGTGGGAATCATTGCTGGTACAGCTTTATTTGAGGTTTGCTGCTAGGATACTTACTGCCAGTTTTAGCAGGTCCCATAGGTACTAAACTGCAGCGACTGGTGGTACAATTACACCAAGTCTATAAGGGGTTAGTTGTAATCCTGCTACTCTGCCCATTTGTCCTTAAGCAGCATTCGGTCTCTGCTAGCACAGTTTAATTAAACAAACAACAGGGTTAGCATGTCTTTAAAGCTACCAGGTAAACATTATTTCCTAGTACAAGTAAACACTTTCCATGATCTAAATTGAACATTCTAACTAAATATAACACAGTAATGTGTAATTATCTAATGAGATACAGGCAGAACAAGGCTCCAGGTAATGCTGGCCAGATGCGACCCAATCCTGCTGCTCGCTACCAGCGCCAGAAACACTGTCTAGTTTGGCCACAGTCAAGGGTGCACAAGTCAAAATTACTGATCTCTTCCAGCATCACTGGATGGTTGGAATATGAATGCACAAGCAGGCTGGTAAAAGTCATCTTCCTCCTGTATTTACCAACATTCTTATTATTATCATTCATCAGACTTGTTTTAAGGCTGTAAATGCTGTAACATCTGGCCAACTAACAAGCACTGCTGATAAGCAGCATGCGGCCAGCTTTACAAAAGCAAATTTGAAAATCAACAAAACAATACAAAAAAATAGTCTTGCACATTTATAAGGTACACTACAGATACAGTACATGGCCAAAATAATGTGGACACCCCATCTAACTAGTGTTTTTGGCCATTTCAGCCACATCCATTGCTAACAGGTGCATAAAATCAAGCATACGGCCATGCAATCTCCATAGTCAAACATTAGGATCATCATCAGCAGCAGCTATTTATATAGCGCAACTAATTCCGCAGCGCTGTACATAGAATTCACTCACATCAGTCCCTGTCACATTGGACCTTACAGTCTAAATTCCCTAACATACATACACACAGATCGAGAGAAACCAAGGTCAATTTAATAGCAGCCAATTGACCTACAAGTATGTTTTTGGAGTTAGAGAGGAAACCGGAGCACCCGGAAGAAACCCATGTAAACATGGGGAGAACATACAAACACCACACAGATCATGGTTGGGAATCAAACTCATGGCCCCAGTGCTGTGAGTCATAGGTGCAAACCACTAAGCCACTGTGCTGCCCATAGCAGTAGAATAGGTCGGTGCTCAGTGATATACAATGTGACATCGTCATAGGATGCCATCTTTCCAACAATTCAGTTTGTCAAATTTTAGCCCTGCTTGAGCTACCCAAGTCAACTGTAAGTGCTGTTTTTGTGAATTGGAAACATCTAGTGGCAACCAGAGTTTAGCCGTAAACTTTTAGCTCACAGAATGGAACCACCAAGTGTTGAAGTGTTAAAAAATCATCTGATATTAGTTGCAACATTCACTACAGAGTTCCAAACTGTCTCTGAAAGCACCTTCAATACAAGAATTGTTCATCAGGAGCTTCATGGATTGAATTTCCATTGCCGAACAGCTGCATACAACGCCAAAACGCCAAACATCGACTAGATATGGTGTAAAGGTCATCACCATTGGACCCTGGAGCAGGGGAAAAGCTTTCTCTGGAGTGATGAAATCAAGCTTCACCATCTGGCAGTCTGATGGACGAATATGAGTTTGGCAAATGCCAGGAAAACACTTCTTATCCAAATGCATACTGCCAACTGCAAAGCTTGGTGGAGCAGAAATAACTGTCTGGGTCTGTTATTCATGGTTTGTCCTGGTCCCCTTGGTATTAGTGAAGGGAAACTGTAATGCTACTGCATACCATGACATTCTACAGAATTGTGTGCTTACAACTTTGTGGCAACAGTTTGGGAAAAGCCCTTTCCTGTTTCACAACGACAATGTCCCCGTGCAGAAATTGAAGTACATCAAAATAGAACAACTGAGGTTGATGTGGAAGAGCTTGAGTGGCCTGCACAGAGCCCTGACCTCAACCCCATCAAACATCTTTGGGATGAATTGGAATGCCAACTGCAAACCAGGCCTTGTTGCCCAACATCTGTGCCCAACCTCACTAATGCTCTACTGGCTGAATGGAGGTGAATCCCCGCATTCATGTTCCAAAATCTAGTGGAAAGACTTCCTAGAAGAGTCAAGGCTCTTATATCAGCAAAGGGGATAAACTCCATTTTAATGGCCCTGGATTTGGAATGAGATGTTCAACAAGCACATGGATGTGATGTTCAGGTGTACAGATACTTTGGGCCATGTTGTGAACACGTGTTAGATTTTTATTGTGATAAAGCGCTAGCGCATTAATAGAAGTAAAATTAATTGGATCTTACCCGGGCGTTATTCTGAAAGCAAACTAGTCACTCTGCTGATCTGAAAAGTTTACAAGTATATTGAGGGTGAGTAGTCAGTTGTCTAGGTAACGTCAATACTGTGGATAATGTCTACATAATCCACAGCATAAACCCAATCAAAGCTATCTTGTTAGATGTAGCTGCTATGGTTAAACGCACACATTGCTCTCATAATAGAGACAGCTCCAGCAAGGACAAGGCTAATTGGCAAGTTCATGGGGCTTTCTCTGGGCTTTATGCCAAGCGCAAAAGATTAAGACTAGTGAACTAAGGATTTGGAAGCATAAAAGAAATGAGTCAAGTACCATTAGGGAACCAGAGCGGTGGTAAAACTGTAAAGAAAAAAAAAACCCAGTACGGAATGGTTGGCAAGCCTGCAGAAATTTCAAATCGCTCTCATTAAGGAAACTACGCAGGGAACATGTGTCAAGTACTTTTCCAGAAAGGTCACATGGAGTGAGATTCTGCAGGTGAGAACATTTTGAAAGAACAAGATTATGCACTTAAAATGAAAATATAAATAATTACATCCCATTTGCTCGTAATCCTAATGTTTCACTATTTAAATCACCCTCGACTCCAAGATGATTCTTGGTGACCACAAAATTGAGATTGGCTGCTGCAAAATTACTTAAGAAACAATGAAAAATAAAGTTAACATCTTTTTATTTTTTTGTAGCATCTCCAACACCTTCTCCTTATAAGACCCTTACATTAATGCACGTACCACTGGCACAACTCCCGCTTGCCAATGTAAATGGGACATAACTCACAACATTCCCGGCAGTCAAGACAAAGGTTAGAACAGTCCTTTCAAATCAGGACTGTCCCATTTAAATCAGGAGAATTAGGAGTTATGCTACCAATATGAGGTATACTACTCCCAAGAATTATACTGCATGTTTAGGGGCAAAAGGAATAGTGATAGAAAATAAGTTATTTTTTACTCATAAAAGAAATAAGTAAACGAAACCTATGTATTAAGATGAATCTTAAAAAATAATGTCTAATAAATAGGTAATTATTTTGCTCAGATACATAGTTTAAGAGAGGCATTGGGGGTTTGTGACTAATTCATTGTGGGATCCAATTCGCTGGATTTGGTTAACTCCTTAAGGAATTAATTTGCAAAAAAAAAAAAAAAAAAGGTTTCGGGTTTTGCCCAGTTGAAACACTCACTCTGCCAGATTCTTCATCATTCACCATCTGGAACGCGCAGCTCTTGGCAGTCGTCTAAATCTTGAGCTACAGTGATCAATTTTAAAGAGCAATGAAACGTTATCAAGATTTTAATTCCATATTTTAAACATATGGCAATATTCGGCCTTAGAAAATGAATAGAAGCATTTGCCAAAATCCCAGTTCAAGGTCCATAAAAGCATGCGATCTTTAACAGCATGTTGTTGTTACTACAGCCGTAATGGAATTTTAATATGATCCACAAACGCTGGTTTAATGATCCATTCATGGTACTTGTTGTGTCACTAACTTATGAGCGCCATAGATAGTTTTTTTTTCCCTATTTCTTTATAGAAACATAAGTCACTAATTTCTGTTTGCATTGTGTTACACAAATAACTGTGCTGATTGCAACACAACAATTTATATAAACCATTAAAGTACAGATGATCTTTTTCTAGTCATTGTAAATGAAAACACCAGAAATAAGTGAATGTGCATCACAAATGCTTGTGTCACTCTAATGATTACACTATCAAATCCCAAAGCATGTTATGTCAATGACATGAAGTACCTAAACTATGCAGGGTGTAGAGAGTTCCAGACAAGCCAATTTGTCTATGTGCGATACAACCATCCCTACACAGTTATTATCAATAAATTATTCCAACAGATAGAAGTGAAGGGCCGATTCCACACTCCAAGCACTGTTAATAGCAGGAAAACTCTAGATTATAGCACGTATTATTACGACCACTCCAGTGTATACTCATCTGTAATTTTATAAACAACAATGTGGTGCTTCTCACTTGGTGACCACACCATCTCCATACAACTCACTCTACTAACACCAGTAAATGGTTGCCAGGACAACAGTCCTACAAACGGAATCCAGAAACAGAATCCAAGATAAATTAACAACGTGCAAAATCCACATTATAAGGGAGAAAATAGACGGAGAAAGATTAGACAGACAGGCCTATTAAATAGAGCGCCTCCCTATCTATCAAACCCTCCCTAATGGTGATCTCCGTAGACGGCTTCTGCTGGGTCTTTTTTTGAGAAAGTTTCCCTATGTACAGGGATGTCAATTTAACAGCGGTGGTACATGTACCATCATTGTCCTCCTTTTGCCATCGTAAAATTTCGGTGGCGAAAGCAGTAGTAAATCATGAGGAAAATTATCATCATCATAATCACCACCATTTATTTATATAGCGCCACTGATTCCACAGCGCTGTACAGAGATCTCACTCACATCAGTCCCTGCCCCATTGGGGCTTACAGTCTAAATTCCCTAACACACACACATAGACAGAGAGAGAGAGAGAGACTAGGGTCAATTTTTTGATAGCAGCCAATTAACCTACTATTATGTTTTTGGAGTGTGGAAGGAAACCGGAGCACCAGGAGGAAACCCACGCAAACACAGGGAGATCATACAAACTACGCACAGATAAGGCCGTGGTCAGGAATTTAACTCATGACCCCAGATAACCACTTCGCAATTGTGTTGCCCATAATTATTTAAATTATTATATATTAAATAATTATATAATAAATTAAATAATTAGATAATAAATTATTTATTTAAATAAAGCTTTTTCCAAAATGGAGAAGTTTTAAAATTATATGTATGTGTATATATATATATATATATATATATATATATATATATATATATATATATATATATATATATATATAAAATAACATATGGTGTATAGTGCCTGTAGCTGGTCCCTTGCTGAATCCTGTACAGTATAATGCAAAAAGCCATTGCACATGGTATGCCATAAGCATGCTCCGCTTACAACATGTGGGTATGTAAATCGCATCTGTAATGAAATACCTGAGAATATCTACAATCTCTTTAGTATAAAAGCACAGTCTAATATTTATTGAGCAGAGATCCAGAAAACACTACTTTGTAAGAATCAGGATAAATACGCTTTCTATGCATGGGACTAAAAGAATGAATTAATGCGCCCACATGAGAGTGACAGTCGGTAGCAGTGAAATGATCAGAAAGACATGTGCATAAGATGCAAATTATGTAGCAAGTGTGTGTGTGTGTGTGTGTGTATATATATATATATATATATATATATATATATATATATATATATATATATATATATATATATACATATACACATACACACAGGCTCATTACCGGCTTATAACTTACTAGAAAGCCGATAGATAATGTTGTGAGTGAGTGTACATTACACATTTATAGCTCTTAAAACTAGCCTATTCATACCTCCCTACAGTGCCAATTGGCAAAGTGGGACAGATTTGCCAAGACCACCCACTGTTGTGGTAGACCAGTACTCTTTTGCACACCAGAAATGAGGACTATGCAGGCTATTGGGAGGTATGACTGCAGTTTTCACATATTTAAGAGGCATGAAAACAGCATGAAATGTAAAACAATTAGGGGTAAATTTCTAAGGGTTCTGAAAAGGAAAAGGGGAGGTGTCGCACATAGCAACCAATCAGATTGTAGCTATTATTTATTTAATACATTCTATAAAATGATAGCTAGCATCTGATTGGTTGCTGTGGCGAATACCTCCACTTTTTCTTTTTAAAATCTTTAGTAAATCTACCTCCTGGTCTCCTTTTATGCTGCTCCCACTACTCTGTATGATCAACAATGTTTACTCAGGTTTGCTGTTGGAATAGATACATATCGTGTGTGTATGACTGATTTCACCTGCTGGCATTGTACATTTGTATATTCACACACAACACAAATTAATACACAGGCCGAAAAAGATTATATTCCATTCAGAAGCCAGGAATACATTCCAAATATCTGCCTTAAAGTGATTTTTTTATTAACATAATCATTGAAATATAAGAGGATCTTATCAAGACAAAGACATATAGGTCATACGTGCCAACAGTGTAACTAGAGGCCGAGGGTCAAATTGTTTTTCATTTAGAAAAAGGGGGGTTTTGGGCCAGAAATTAGGTACAGCTGGTAACTATGAAATATACTGAACCAATGAATCACATTTTCTGCATATCAGTGTAACATAACTTATTAGTTTGGAAACAATACATAAAGCACTAATGTAATTACCATACAAGATGTTTATTTAAAATTGTATTTTTTTCAGAGTTTTACTATTTTAGGCATTAATGGAAAAGAATAAGTATAAACACGGAAGCACTCATTTTAAATAATGAAGAATGAGGTATTGCATATAAAAATTGGTAATATGTTCTTTATAACCAGTTTTGCAATCATCGGGAGACAGGCTCCATCTCCTAAATTCAGCTTTAAACCCTACAAAATACAGAGCTGTGAATGGTCTGTGTGAGATTACTACTATTGGCAGTATCCAGCACCTTCCTCTTCCAGGCTGAACAGCTGTCAGTATTTCCCGATAGGTGATCTTCAACCTGTTCTACAATGAAATCTAAATGCCTGTGAGAGATCAGTGCAGGAGCAGCCAATGCTGATGGCTGCTTATGCGACTGCACATTATGCTGGCCACCGGGTATGGCTCCGCACATTATACTGGCCACCGGGTATGGCTCCGCACATTATACTGGCCACCGGGTATGGCTCCGCACATTATACTGGTCACCAGGTATGGCTCCACACATTATACCGGTCACCAGGTATGGCTCCACACATTATAATGGTCACCAGGTATGGCTCCGCACATTATACTGGTCACCAGGTATGGCTCCGCATATTATACTTGGCACCAGTTATTGCTCCGCACATTATACTGGTCACCGGGTATGGCTCTGCACATTATACTTGGCACCAGGTATGGCTCCGCACATTATACCTGACACAAGGTATGGCTTCGCACATTATACCTGGCACCGGGTATGGCTCTGCACATTATACTGGCCACCGGGTATGGCTCTGCACATTATACTGGCCACCGGATATGGCTCCGCACGTTATACCGGTCACCAGGTATGGCTCCGCACATTATACTGGTCACCGGGTATGGCTCTGCACATTATACTTGGCACCAGGTATGGCTCTGCACATTATACTTGGCACCAGTTATGGCTCCGCACATTATACTGGTCACCGGGTATGGCTCCACACATTATACTGGTCACCAGGTATGGCTCCGCACATTATACCTGGCACCGGGTATGGCTCTGCACATTATACCTGGAACCAGGTATGGCTCCGCATATTATACTTGGCACCGGGTATGGCTCCGCACATTATACTGGTCACCGGGTATGGCTCCGCACATTATACTGGCCACCGGGTATGGCTCCGCACGTTATACCGGTCACCAGGTATGGCTCCACACATTATACTGGTCACCAGGTATGGCTCCACACATTATACTGGTCACCAGGTATGGCTCCACACATTATACTGGTCACCAGGTATGGCTCCACACCGTATACTGGCCACCGGGTATGGCTCCGCACATTATACTGGCCACCGGGTATGGCTCCGCACATTATACTGGCCACCGGGTATGGCTCCGCACGTTATACCGGTCACCAGGTATGGCTCCACACATTATACTGGTCACCAGGTATGGCTCCACACATTATACTGGTCACCAGGTATGGCTCCGCATATTATACTTGGCACCAGTTATTGCTCCGCACATTATACTGGTCACCGGGTATGGCTCTGCACATTATACTTGGCACCAGGTATGGCTCCGCACATTATACCTGGCACAAGGTATGGCTTCGCACATTATACCTGGCACCGGGTATGGCTCTGCACATTATACTGGCCACCGGGTATGGCTCTGCACATTATACCGGCCACCGGATATGGCTCCGCACGTTATACCGGTCACCAGGTATGGCTCCGCACATTATACTGGTCACCGGGTATGGCTCTGCACATTATACTTGGCACCAGGTATGGCTCTGCACATTATACTTGGCACCAGTTATGGCTCCGCACATTATACTGGTCACCGGGTATGGCTCCACACATTATACTGGTCACCAGGTATGGCTCCGCACATTATACCTGGCACCGGGTATGGCTCTGCACATTATACCTGGAACCAGGTATGGCTCCGCATATTATACTTGGCACCGGGTATGGCTCCGCACATTATACTGGTCACCGGGTATGGCTCCGCACATTATACTGGCCACCGGGTATGGCTCCGCACGTTATACCGGTCACCAGGTATGGCTCCACACATTATACTGGTCACCAGGTATGGCTCCACACATTATACTGGTCACCAGGTATGGCTCCGCATATTATACTTGGCACCAGTTATTGCTCCGCACATTATACTGGTCACCGGGTATGGCTCTGCACATTATACTTGGCACCAGGTATGGCTCCGCACATTATACCTGGCACAAGGTATGGCTTCGCACATTATACCTGGCACCGGGTATGGCTCTGCACATTATACTGGCCACCGGGTATGGCTCTGCACATTATACTGGCCACCGGATATGGCTCCGCACGTTATACCGGTCACCAGGTATGGCTCCGCACATTATACTGGTCACCGGGTATGGCTCTGCACATTATACTTGGCACCAGGTATGGCTCTGCACATTATACTTGGCACCAGTTATGGCTCCGCACATTATACTGGTCACCGGGTATGGCTCCACACATTATACTGGTCACCAGGTATGGCTCCGCACATTATACCTGGCACCAGGTATGGCTTCACACATTATACCTGGCACCGGGTATGGCTCTGCACATTATACCTGGAACCAGGTATGGCTCCGCATATTATACTTGGCACCGGGTATGGCTCCGCACATTATACTGGTCACCGGGTATGGCTCTGCACATTATACTTGGCACCAGGTATGGCTCCGCACATTATACTTGGCACCAGTTATGACTCCGCACATTATACTGGTCACCGGGTATGGCTCTGCACATTATACTTGGCTCCGGGTATGGCTCTGCACATTATACTGGTTACCAGGTATGGCTCTGCACAATATACTGGTTACCAGGTATGGCTCCGCACATTATACTTGGCACCAGTTATGGCTCCACACATTATACTGGTCACCGGGTATGGCTCTGCACATTATACTTGGCACCAGGTATAGTACCTTGATGATGGCTTGCCTTATAATTACACCTCATATTCCCTTTTTTTGTTCAATGGCCCAGTAATTGCAGCTAGATTTCAGAATCCTACTTCTTATATGGTATACGTTTCTGGGATTTTTAAACAATGGGATGGAAATGTTTTTGAAAGAGAATGAGTAACATCAGTTTTACATCCATGACATTACATGCAAATTACATGTACGTATTTCTTTACAGATCAAGTTGAATAATGATGATAAATCTGTAGACTAAATAATCATTATGATAGCATAATGGTAAATATTGCTAAATTAGAAGCTACACTAAGGGTTGGGCAAATGGGTGGTCACAAGGTTTTGTGTTTTATGTCCATCAGTATATTTCCCAAATCGAGCTATTAGCCTGAGAACTATGTTTTTTAGAAATTTTTGACATATGTAAGCCTTAAAATGAAATGAAAAACTGTGATATAGTTATTCAACGTAATAATATACAGACATATATATTTAGTGCGGTAGCAACAGGGTTCATAATGTATGCATTTATAAAAGAGTATCAGAGAACAGGTATCCTGGACTGTGTGGTGAAGGAGTAACAGAAGAAGAGTCAGGCATAACTTCTGTTAGGTTGGGGATAGTACACAGTCAGTGTGATGCCTCCTCTTCTGCCCAACAGCTCCACAAGACCGTGAAAAGTTTTGGTGTCCAGCTGGTGGCCTGCAGCCTGCAAACCGCCACCCTGTGGCCCACGCAGTGAGGGCTTCAGGCAGCAGCAGTCATCTTTCTTTTCGCACTGATTTTGTTCCCACCCTCCATGGAGAGACACAGGTCAGGTTGCCTGTTTGTGGACATCTCGATTGGCTTGGGCAGGTGGAAGGACACGGGGACAGCTAGCAGTAGCATTGCCAAGAAATGCTAAAGTGCCTCACGTAACTCCTCTGATGTTAGGTAAATGCTGATAGCTTCTAATTGCCCGATGGCAGTGACCTCACATCTTTGTCAATACGACAAAAATGGAGTGACAAAAAAAGGTGGAAGGAGGAGAAGGCAGTGGAGTAAGTACTGGAAGCTAGTTATTACCATTACTGCCACTGGCGTCTGGGTGCTGGCCATTGCCATCGCTGGCGTCTGGTTGCTGGCCATTGCCCTTGCTGGCGTCTGGTTGCTGGCCATTGCTGGCGTCTGGTTGCTGGCCATTGCTGGCGTCTGGGTGCTGGCCATTGCCATCGCTGGTGTCTGGTTGTTGGCCATTGCCCTTGCTGGCGTCTGGTTGCTGGCCATTGCCCTTGCTGGCGTCTGGTTGCTGGCCATTGCCCTTGCTGGCGTCTGGTTGCTGGCCATTGCCCTTGCTGGCGTCTGGTTGCTGGCCATTGCCCTTGCTGGCGTCTGGTTGCTGGCCATTGCCCTTGCTGGCGTCTGGTTGCTGGCCATTGCTGGCGTCTGGTTGCTGGCCATTGCTGGCGTCTGGGTGCTGGCCATTGCTGGCGTCTGGGTGCTGGCCATTGCCATCGCTGGCGTCTGGTTGCTGGCCATTGCCATCGCTGGCGTCTGGTTGCTGGCCATTGCCCTTGCTGGCATCTGGTTGCTGGCCATTGCCCTTGCTGGCGTCTGGTTGCTGGCCATTGCCCTTGCTGGCGTCTGGTTGCTGGCCATTGCCCTTGCTGGCGTCTGGTTGCTGGCCATTGCCCTTGCTGGCGTCTGGTTGCTGGCCATTGCCCTTGCTGGCGTCTGGTTGCTGGCCATTGCTCTTGCTGGGGTCTGGTTGCTGGCCATTGCCCTTGCTGGCTTCTAGTTGCTGGCCATTACTATGAAAACATATGACTGAATATTATTAGCAAAGCTGGCATAATAATGTGGACTACTAATATTGTTGATATTATTATGCATTACTGTTACTGCAGGCATCTTGCTGCCCATTGTTACTAACAGTGCTCTCAGCATCTTGGGACGATGGACGCCGATACCTCTGCATGCCCTTAACCCACATCATGTGCCAGATCAGGATAGATAAGCATCACGCTACCAGAACAACCTAAGTGGAGGATTACAAATAAAGTGTTTCTATGGAAAAAAGGGTTGTGTCTTACAAGGATGGAATTTGTGTGCAAAATCTGAGCAAAGTCTCAATTTCAGCCCCAGGCTGAATCTGCATTATACCCGGGAATGTGCTGAGAGTTTGCCTCTAGCTACTCCACTGTATGGACAAGCATATTCCTGTAGACCCCAGACATCCTCTCTGTAACCCTTATTAAAGACTAACCATTTGGGCAGCAGAGGACAGGACGCTGGCCAATATTTGAAAATTATTTTATGTTTTATAAATTATAAACTGTTACTAACCGTTGACAGAACAGATACCGAGACCTGCATCCAGTACTACAAAACTAGTTATTATTGTCAGATCTTCAAAACTTAGGACTTTCCCTAAAAACTGGGGACAGTTGGCAACTACAAGAAATACAGTAACTACGTAATGCTCTTCCTTCCAAGCATTGTAGTCTCCACGCATGACTCTTGTGAAGGGGACATCCCTGCATGATCCTGAAGCCGGACTGGGCTGCTAATTTATTCAGAAACCATGATCACAATTAAATATCCTGTCCACATGTAAAATTATCCAAAACAATGATGCTCGGAGAATACAATGCCCATGGGTTTTTATCTTAATCCCAAGGGAATAGCCTCTACCAAACAGTAAATTGTAGGAATGTAGGTTTCTAGAAAATACTCTTTAAGAAATATGGGATCTTTGTAATTGTAACTATTGTAAGACGCTCTTTCATTGTATTTTAGGTTTAATAACCCTTTAGCCCTCTGATAATATGCAATGCTGAAAAGACAATGCTTTTCATCCAGTTTCCGTAGACTCATTGGCTTATTACAAGATGTTCTGTAATCTCAAAGTGTTCCACTGTGTATTCTGACCCTCACAATGTCTCAGTACAAACACTAAACAAGCGATGGGAGATAGACTCATCACTGACACAGTATAATGGTGGTTTATGAGGAAATGGAATGTAATAACATTGCTCAGATTCTTGGTATCTCTTATTTTATTGCTAAGATATTCAGACACAAGACTTATTTGGCAACCGAGGGTTCTAGTTCTGGCTGTGCTGAACCTTTAGAAGATATTTGTCTTATTACCTAAAAACAGTGAACCCTAATAACTGAAGAAAAAACATCTATTTAATCGAAAGCAGTATATATTTTCATTTTAATCTGCTGTTAACCTTTAAAGCACTACAGACTCCCTACAGACTCCCTCACCTTTGGTCACCCACCATCAACTTTCTCCTTTATTTTACTATTCCCCCCCTCGCCCTCTTATGGCCCTGTTGTTGATCAATGCCAGTGAATAAATATAATAATATAAGTTTTTACAATACTCACACTAAGCTTCACCAGGCATGAGCAGGCACTCAGGGAATAGAAGACCAAATTATTGGTGCTAACTGTGCCCAAAATAACAGTTTTTTTGAGACAAATGTAAATTAAAGTACAATAGAAGTTCTGCTTAACTAATGCTGTAACAACTTCACTTAATCTGTGACCTTAAAAAAAAAAGTGTTAAAATTTGTAACACCATCTTTATCCATTACATTTAGTGCACTGTGGGCAGTTCCACTCAGCATATACGAGTACATACATGCTTGAAATATACAATTGACACTTTTTGTATGTCAAAAGCCAAAAGTTAACTTCACTCTAACTTCCTTCTCATTACAATGCCACGGAGACAAGTGAAAATCTAAACATTTCTAGTGTAGTATTTTAGGGTAATAATAGGTACCTTTTTATTGCTCATACTCAACAGGTAGAAGCAACCAGGCTTTCTTTGGGGCCCAGCAGTGCTTAGATTGTGGGTGGTTGAGGGCCCTCAAGAGACAGTCATCCTGTTCTCCAGATTCCTCTTGGCAGCCTAGCTAGAGACAGTCGCTAGTTTTTAACCCGCTGTCACACAGGTTTGAGTAAATAAATATATCCTGATAAATATCTAGAAGGAAAAAAGTCAATCTAAGCAGGGTCACCACTAGCCCCACACCAAAATTTGGGCAGTGGCCCGGCGATGCCATTCTCGCCTTCCAAAACTCCCACCCACCACCTATTTGCTCTCAATAGAACGGAGTGGGGGGGGGGGCTCTTCTGGAATGGGCATTTATCAGATAGGAGCTCTGCTTTGCCCCTTTGAGGGACAGGTCAGGAAGGAGCAGAGGCCTCTGAGGTGGGGGTAGCCAGCTCACTTCTGGGCCATGTAGTCACTGTATGCCCTTGCAGCTAAACCTTAATTTTCGTTTACATACATGTCACCTATCTCCAATTTAGCTGCCGTTGCATGAATCCTGATCGCTGAACGCCCAATGTCTGTCAGATATGGCCAAACACATACACCACATAGCTGTGACATCACTGGCCTTGCCCCTGTGTAGGAATCAGTCAATCCACACCATGCATTTCTAGGTGTCAGTTACCATTGTTTAATTAGAGAAGCACTTCCCACGTAACATGGCATCCTGCTGCATAGAATTGACATGGACCATGGTGGACTAATACAGTTAAGTGTAAACACTGCAGTTATTTTATGTACATTGTTCAGTTTACTAATAAACAGCCTTTGTTAGTGATCCTTGGACCTTTGGACTATCTGAATATTACAAGCTCAAAGTAGTGGGTTCAAAGTAAAGGGATAAAGTTATTAGGACATTTGGATGTTATTAATCCTAAGAACAATGTGTTTTTCCATCAAGCTGTGTGGAGTTTTGTTTATTTTTCTAGCTATCAAATGATGTCATTAAGTCCCGGTTCTCCCTGGAGAGTCCTGTTTTTGGCCACTGGAAATACATAACCAAGATGTTTATTTAGCTAGAATTCATATTCCTGCTACACCTGGATTAATAGGATTAGTGGCAACGTGTCCAAGTTATTGTTTTATTCTGCATTGTACTGGGCAGCTCTCGGCTCGGAGCAGTTTTGTGATTTATCATGGTACAACAAAGATAAACAACTGTTGATGACATGAAGCAGTGGTGGGAAACCGGTGGCCAATGGTCTACACGCAGATATAGGTGCTGTCATTCGTGTCCAGGGCATAAGAAGGCCAGAAGTAAGTGAAGCCAGATCCGGGAGGGTGGATAGTTCTGACGGGAGTCGGTGAGGACTCCCAGAAATGTGTGAGCCTTCCGGAAATTCTGTGAGAGTAGGCAAGTATGGTTTGGGCTGCATGAACATTTCTTATGTAATCTTAATGTATACATCCCTACAAAGGTAATATGGAAACCACTTGTGATGTCCTTGAAAAATATTGATACATAGGCTTAGGTGCAAAACAGAGAAGACCAAAAGAAAGATAAAAGCAAGGCATTTACAAAGTTGGTGAAGAGGGTGAAGCATAGCAATGGTTTAAAAAGTTGTTGTGGAAAAGTCACTAAAGCCTGTTGTGGTTAATGTGTATTTGCTAGCTAGTGACTGTGGAGGCTGACATTTTGTGGACTGAACCAGATCACTAGGAACTAGTGATATCACTGAGGCATATAATGACTAGCATTACTGAGGCACGAGCAACTAAAGTGCCTTATGCCTCAGCAATATCACCAGCTCCTAGTGAACGGATTGGCTGCATTCCCATGAATATTGGTTCTGCCTACAAAATGTCTGCCCCCACTGTGAACAAACCGCACACTTTAATAATATTATCTCTCACATATTTGGGAGTACATACTGCTATAAGTCTAGATAAGGGAAAGGCACAAGGACACATATTGAATTAATACAATCAGAACGTGTCTTTTTGTAGCCTAAGTAGAATAAAGAAATGTATAGCTATGAATGCACACAACAAGTGGGTATTATGTTTTATACATTTTCCCCCGTTGCTTCTCGGCTCATACGGAATCCATTTAGTACAAATGTTCTCTCAGCATTTCTACACTAGGCACCCCAGACTTAGAGGCACGGATATCTTTCTGCTAATAATTACAAAACTGGCAAACCATTTTACAATTTCACAAAGAATGAAACGTATTTTGCCTGTGGTGCTTATAGTGCTTATTTCTCACCAGACAGGTGTGCCTTTATAATTCCTGCTTTTTTGGAACACTCAATCTCCTTCAGTGATTTATAGCCGAGGGAAGGGAAGCAGTAGAAAGTAACATGAGAGAGGTGAAACTGGATGTAAGAGATGAGGACGAAAACCATATGAAGGCATGGCTGCTATTACAACAAGTGGCATCAGTGTAATGGAGCAGGGTGCCAACTACTCCAAGGAATCAGATAACTCCCCCTCTATCGCCTGTGTCTGGTGAACATATGTGGCACCTGGGCAAGGCTCTGCATGGATGAAAATGTTTCCAGTGAGTGACATGGCTAGCAGCTACGGTAAGCGCAATAGGTGGTGAACTATGCCTTGGCAGTGCCCACACAGGGTACCAGTATAAATTGTTCTGGATACAGGAGCGAGTGCCACTTTGCAGAATGGAGGGAATCATTCTTAGCCTTACAAACATACAAAGCTTGGTCTAAATAAGACAACCTTAACGGATGCGGTAACCAGTTTTCCAGTAGACTGATATCAAAGTAAGCTTGTACTTCCTTTGATGCACATACAGTATATTATTTTAAACCTCTTGTAGAACTAAATGTTTATATACGGATAGGATGTGATGTAGAGGGGGAGCCAGGGGGTTCTGTGGTAACAGGGGAACACAATATAGCAAGCCCAGTACGGAAGAGAAGTCCTACCCCCCCCCTCCCCACCCAACCTGAGGAGAAATAGACCTCCATTGCAAACCACTTATTGCCAGCCATCTATTATACAGAACCTCCCCCAACTGCTAGTTCCCTGTTATATAGAACCTCCCCCCAACTGCCAGTTACCTGTTATATAGAACCTCCCCCAACTGCCAGTTACCTGTTATATAGAACCTCCCCCAACTGCCAGTTATCTGTTAC
Source organism: Mixophyes fleayi (assembly GCF_038048845.1). Classification (NCBI taxonomy): domain Eukaryota; kingdom Metazoa; phylum Chordata; class Amphibia; order Anura; family Limnodynastidae; genus Mixophyes; species Mixophyes fleayi. Next base: position 249,688,685 of record NC_134406.1, read on the forward strand.
ACAGAAACTCCCCGAACTGCCAGTTACCTGTTACACAGAACCTCCCCCAACCTCTCCCCTGTTACACAGAACCTCCCCCAACTGCCAGTTACCTGTTACACAGAACCTCCCCCAACCTCTCCCCTGTTACACAGAACCTCCCCCAACCTCTCCCCTGTTAAACAGAACCTCCCCCAACTGCCAGTTACCTGTTACACAGAACCTCCCCCAACTGCAAGTTACCTGTTACACAGAACCTCCCCCAACCTCTCCCCTGTTACACAGAACCTCCCCCAACCTCTCCCCTGTTACACAGAACCTCCCCCAACTGCCAGTTACCTGTTACACAGAACCTCCCCCAACCTCTCCCCTGTTACACAGAACCTCCCCCAACCTCTCCCCTGTTACACAGAACCTCCCCCAACTGCCAGTTACCTGTTACACAGAACCTCCCCCAACTGCCAGTTACCTGTTACACAGAACCTCCCCAACTGCCAGTTACCTGTTACACAGAACCTCCCCAACTGCCAGTTACCTGTTACACAGAACCTCCCCAACTACCAGTTACCTGTTACACAGAACCTCCCCCAACTACCAGTTACCTGTTACACAGAACCTCCCCCAACTACCAGTTACATGTTACACAGAACCTCCCCCAACTACCAGTTACCTGTTACACAGAACCTCCCCAACTACCAGATACCTGTTACACAGAACCTCCCCAACTACCAGATACCTGTTACACAGAACCTCCCCAACTACCAGTTACCTGTTACACAGAACCTCCCCCCAACTGCCGGTTACCTGTTATATAGAACCTCCCCCAACTGCCAGTTATTTGTTATATAGAACCTCCCCCAACTGCCAGTTACCTGTCATATAGAACCTCCCCAACTGCCAGTTACCTGTTACACAGAACCTCCCCCCAACTGCCAGTTACCTGTTATATAGAACCTCCCCAACTGCCAGTTACCTGTTACACAGAACCTCCCCCCAACTGCCAGTTACCTGTTATATAGAACCTCTCCAACTGCCAGTTACCTGTTATATAGAACCTCCCCAACTGCCAGTTACCTGTTATATAGAACCTCCCCAACTGCCAGTTATCTGTAACACAGAACCTCCCCAACTGCCAGTTATCTGCAACACAGAACCTCCCCTACTACCAGTTACCTGTTACACAGAACCTCCCCAACTACCAGTTACCTGTTACATAGAACTTTCCCCAACCACTCCCCTGTTACACAGAACCTTCCCCAACCACTCCCCTGTTACACAGAGCCTCCCCAACTACCAGTTACCTGTTACACAGAACCTCCCCCAACTGCAAGTTACCTGTTACATAGAACTTTCCCCAACCACTCCCCTGTTACACAGAACCTCCCCCAACCTCTCCCCTGTTACACAGAACCTCCCCCAACTGCCAGTTACCTGTTACACAGAACCTCCCCCAACTGCCAGTTATTTGTTATATAGAACCTCCCCCAACTGCCAGTTACCTGTCATATAGAACCTCCCCAACTGCCAGTTACCTGTTACACAGAACCTCCCCCCAACTGCCAGTTACCTGTTACATAGAACCTCCCCAACCGCCAGTTACCTGTTACACAGAACCTCCCCCCAACTGCCAGTTACCTGTTATATAGAACCTCCCCAACTGCCAGTTACCTGTTATATAGAACCTCCCCAACTGCCAGTTATCTGTAACACAGAACCTCCCCAACTGCCAGTTATCTGCAACACAGAACCTCCCCTACTACCAGTTACCTGTTACACAGAACCTCCCCAACTACCAGTTACCTGTTACATAGAACTTTCCCCAACCACTCCCCTGTTACACAGAACCTTCCCCAACCACTCCCCTGTTACACAGAGCCTCCCCCAACTACCAGTTACCTGTTATATAGAACCTCCCCAACTGCCAGTTATCTGTAACACAGAACCTCCCCAACTGCCAGTTATCTGTAACACAGAACCTCCCCCAACTGCCAGTTACCTGTTACACAGAACCTCCCCCAACTGCAAGTTACCTGTTACACAGAACCTCCCCCAACCTCTCCCCTGTTACACAGAACCTCCCCCAACCTCTCCCGTTACACAGAACCTCCCCCAACTGCCAGTTACCTGTTACACAGAACCTCCCCCAACTGCCAGTTACCTGTTACACAGAACCTCCCCCAACTGCCAGTTACCTGTTACACAGAACCTCCCCAACTGCCAGTTACCTGTTACACAGAACCTCCCCAACTGCCAGTTACCTGTTACACAGAACCTCCCCAACTACCAGTTACCTGTTACACAGAACCTCCCCCAACTACCAGTTACCTGTTACACAGAACCTCCCCCAACTACCAGTTACCTGTTACACAGAACCTCCCCCAACTACCAGTTACATGTTACACAGAACCTCCCCCAACTACCAGTTACCTGTTACACAGAACCTCCCCAACTACCAGATACCTGTTACACAGAACCTCCCCAACTACCAGATACCTGTTACACCGAACCTCCCCAACTACCAGTTACCTGTTACACAGAACCTCCCCCCAACTGCCGGTTACCTGTTATATAGAACCTCCCACAACTGCCAGTTATCTGTTATATAGAACCTCCCCAACTGCCAGTTACCTGTTATATAGAACCTCCCCAACTGCCAGTTATCTGTAACACAGAACCTCCCCAACTGCCAGTTATCTGTAACACAGAACCTCCCCTACTACCAGTTACCTGTTACACAGACCCTCCCCAACTACCAGTTACCTGTTACATAGAACTTTCCCCAACCACTCCCCTGTTACACAGAACCTTCCCAAACCACTCCCCTGTTACACAGAGCCTCCCCCAACTACCAGTTACCTGTTATATAGAACCTCCCCAACTACCAGTTACCTGTTACACAAAAACTCCCCAACTACCAGTTACCTGTTACACAGAACCTCCCCCAACTGCCAGTTACCTGTTACACAGAACCTCCCCCAACTACCAGTTACCTGTTACACAGAACCTCCCCAACTACCAGTTACACAGAACCTCCCCCAACTACCAGTTACTTGTTACACAGAACCTTCCCAACTGCCAGTTATCTGTAACACAGAACCTCCCCAACTGCCAGTTATCTGTAACACAGAACCTCCCCCAACTGCCAGTTACCTGTTACACAGAACCTCCCCCAACTGCAAGTTACCTGTTACACAGAACCTCCCCCAACCTCTCCCCTGTTACACAGAACCTCCCCCAACCTCTCCCCTGTTACACAGAACCTCCCCCAACTGCCAGTTACCTGTTACACAGAACCTCCCCCAACTGCCAGTTACCTGTTACACAGAACCTCCCCCAACTGCCAGTTACCTGTTACACAGAACCTCCCCAACTGCCAGTTACCTGTTACACAGAACCTCCCCAACTGCCAGTTACCTGTTACACAGAACCTCCCCAACTACCAGTTACCTGTTACACAGAACCTCCCCCAACTACCAGTTACCTGTTACACAGAACCTCCCCCAACTACCAGTTACATGTTACACAGAACCTCCCCCAACTACCAGTTACCTGTTACACAGAACCTCCCCAACTACCAGATACCTGTTACACAGAACCTCCCCAACTACCAGATACCTGTTACACAGAACCTCCCCAACTACCAGTTACCTGTTACACAGAACCTCCCCCCAACTGCCGGTTACCTGTTATATAGAACCTCCCCAACTACCAGTTACCTGTTACACAGAACCTCCCCCAACTACCAGTTACATGTTACACAGAACCTCCCCCAACTACCAGTTACCTGTTACACAGAACCTCCCCAACTACCAGATACCTGTTACACAGAACCTCCCCAACTACCAGATACCTGTTACACCGAACCTCCCCAACTACCAGTTACCTGTTACACAGAACCTCCCCCCAACTGCCGGTTACCTGTTATATAGAACCTCCCACAACTGCCAGTTATCTGTTATATAGAACCTCCCCAACTGCCAGTTACCTGTTATATAGAACCTCCCCAACTGCCAGTTATCTGTAACACAGAACCTCCCCAACTGCCAGTTATCTGTAACACAGAACCTCCCCTACTACCAGTTACCTGTTACACAGACCCTCCCCAACTACCAGTTACCTGTTACATAGAACTTTCCCCAACCACTCCCCTGTTACACAGAACCTTCCCAAACCACTCCCCTGTTACACAGAGCCTCCCCCAACTACCAGTTACCTGTTATATAGAACCTCCCCAACTACCAGTTACCTGTTACACAAAAACTCCCCAACTACCAGTTACCTGTTACACAGAACCTCCCCCAACTGCCAGTTACCTGTTACACAGAACCTCCCCCAACTACCAGTTACCTGTTACACAGAACCTCCCCAACTACCAGTTACACAGAACCTCCCCCAACTACCAGTTACTTGTTACACAGAACCTTCCCAACTGCCAGTTATCTGTAACACAGAACCTCCCCAACTGCCAGTTATCTGTAACACAGAACCTCCCCCAACTGCCAGTTACCTGTTACACAGAACCTCCCCCAACTGCAAGTTACCTGTTACACAGAACCTCCCCCAACCTCTCCCCTGTTACACAGAACCTCCCCCAACCTCTCCCCTGTTACACAGAACCTCCCCCAACTGCCAGTTACCTGTTACACAGAACCTCCCCCAACTGCCAGTTACCTGTTACACAGAACCTCCCCCAACTGCCAGTTACCTGTTACACAGAACCTCCCCAACTGCCAGTTACCTGTTACACAGAACCTCCCCAACTGCCAGTTACCTGTTACACAGAACCTCCCCAACTACCAGTTACCTGTTACACAGAACCTCCCCCAACTACCAGTTACCTGTTACACAGAACCTCCCCCAACTACCAGTTACATGTTACACAGAACCTCCCCCAACTACCAGTTACCTGTTACACAGAACCTCCCCAACTACCAGATACCTGTTACACAGAACCTCCCCAACTACCAGATACCTGTTACACAGAACCTCCCCAACTACCAGTTACCTGTTACACAGAACCTCCCCCCAACTGCCGGTTACCTGTTATATAGAACCTCCCACAACTGCCAGTTATCTGTTATATAGAACCTCCCCAACTGCCAGTTACCTGTTATATAGAACCTCCCCAACTGCCAGTTATCTGTAACACAGAACCTCCCCAACTGCCAGTTATCTGTAACACAGAACCTCCCCTACTACCAGTTACCTGTTACACAGACCCTCCCCAACTACCAGTTACCTGTTACATAGAACTTTCCCCAACCACTCCCCTGTTACACAGAACCTTCCCAAACCACTCCCCTGTTACACAGAGCCTCCCCCAACTACCAGTTACCTGTTATATAGAACCTCCCCAACTACCAGTTACCTGTTACACAAAAACTCCCCAACTACCAGTTACCTGTTACACAGAACCTCCCCCAACTGCCAGTTACCTGTTACACAGAACCTCCCCCAACTACCAGTTACCTGTTACACAGAACCTCCCCAACTACCAGTTACACAGAACCTCCCCCAACTACCAGTTACCTGTTACACAGAACCTTCCCAACTGCCAGTTACCTGTTACACAGAACCTCCCCAACTACCAGTTACCTGTTACACAGAACCTCCCCCCAACTGCCGGTTACCTGTTATATAGAACCTCCCCCAACTGCCAGTTATTTGTTATATAGAACCTCCCCCAACTGCCAGTTACCTGTCATATAGAACCTCCCCAACTGCCAGTTACCTGTTACACAGAACCTCCCCCCAACTGCCAGTTACCTGTTATATAGAACCTCCCCAACTGCCAGTTACCTGTTACACAGAACCTCCCCCCAACTGCCAGTTACCTGTTATATAGAACCTCTCCAACTGCCAGTTACCTGTTATATAGAACCTCCCCAACTGCCAGTTACCTGTTATATAGAACCTCCCCAACTGCCAGTTATCTGTAACACAGAACCTCCCCAACTGCCAGTTATCTGCAACACAGAACCTCCCCTACTACCAGTTACCTGTTACACAGAACCTCCCCAACTACCAGTTACCTGTTACATAGAACTTTCCCCAACCACTCCCCTGTTACACAGAACCTTCCCCAACCACTCCCCTGTTACACAGAGCCTCCCCAACTACCAGTTACCTGTTACACAGAACCTCCCCCAACTGCAAGTTACCTGTTACATAGAACTTTCCCCAACCACTCCCCTGTTACACAGAACCTCCCCCAACCTCTCCCCTGTTACACAGAACCTCCCCAACTGCCAGTTACCTGTTACACAGAACCTCCCCCAACTGCCAGTTACCTGTTACACAGAACCTCCCCCAACTGCAAGTTACCTGTTACACAGAACCTCCCCCAACCTCTCCCCTGTTACACAGAACCTCCCCCAACCTCTCCCCTGTTACACAGAACCTCCCCCAACTGCCAGTTACCTATTACACAGAACCTCCCCCAACTGCCAGTTATTTGTTATATAGAACCTCCCCCAACTGCCAGTTACCTGTCATATAGAACCTCCCCAACTGCCAGTTACCTGTTACACAGAACCTCCCCCCAACTGCCAGTTACCTGTTACATAGAACCTCCCCAACCGCCAGTTACCTGTTACACAGAACCTCCCCCCAACTGCCAGTTACCTGTTATATAGAACCTCCCCAACTGCCAGTTACCTGTTATATAGAACCTCCCCAACTGCCAGTTATCTGTAACACAGAACCTCCCCAACTGCCAGTTATCTGCAACACAGAACCTCCCCTACTACCAGTTACCTGTTACACAGAACCTCCCCAACTACCAGTTACCTGTTACATAGAACTTTCCCCAACCACTCCCCTGTTACACAGAACCTTCCCCAACCACTCCCCTGTTACACAGAGCCTCCCCCAACTACCAGTTACCTGTTATATAGAACCTCCCCAACTGCCAGTTATCTGTAACACAGAACCTCCCCAACTGCCAGTTATCTGTAACACAGAACCTCCCCCAACTGCCAGTTACCTGTTACACAGAACCTCCCCCAACTGCAAGTTACCTGTTACACAGAACCTCCCCCAACCTCTCCCCTGTTACACAGAACCTCCCCCAACCTCTCCCCTGTTACACAGAACCTCCCCCAACTGCCAGTTACCTGTTACACAGAACCTCCCCCAACTGCCAGTTACCTGTTACACAGAACCTCCCCAACTGCCAGTTACCTGTTACACAGAACCTCCCCAACTGCCAGTTACCTGTTACACAGAACCTCCCCACATAGCAGTTACCTGTTACACAGAACCTCCCCCAACTGCCAGTTACCTGTTACACAGAACCTCCCCAATTGCCAGTTACCTGTTACACAGAAACTCCCCGAACTGCCAGTTACCTGTTACACAGAACCTCCCCCAACCTCTCCCCTGTTACACAGAACCTCCCCCAACTGCCAGTTACCTGTTACACAGAACCTCCCCCAACCTCTCCCCTGTTACACAGAACCTCCCCCAACCTCTCCCGTTAAACAGAACCTCCCCCAACTGCCAGTTACCTGTTACACAGAACCTCCCCCAACTGCAAGTTACCTGTTACACAGAACCTCCCCCAACCTCTCCCCTGTTACACAGAACCTCCCCCAACCTCTCCCCTGTTACACAGAACCTCCCCCAACTGCCAGTTACCTGTTACACAGAACCTCCCCCAACTGCCAGTTACCTGTTACACAGAACCTCCCCCAACTGCCAGTTACCTGTTACACAGAACCTCCCCAACTGCCAGTTACCTGTTACACAGAACCTCCCCAACTGCCAGTTACCTGTTACACAGAACCTCCCCAACTGCCAGTTACCTGTTACACAGAACCTCCCCAACTACCAGTTACCTGTTACACAGAACCTCCCCCAACTACCAGTTACCTGTTACACAGAACCTCCCCCAACTACCAGTTACATGTTACACAGAACCTCCCCCAACTACCAGTTACCTGTTACACAGAACCTCCCCAACTACCAGTTACCTGTTACACAGAACCTCCCCAACTACCAGATACCTGTTACACAGAACCTCCCCAACTACCAGATACCTGTTACACAGAACCTCCCCAACTACCAGTTACCTGTTACACAGAACCTCCCCCCAACTGCCGGTTACCTGTTATATAGAACCTCCCACAACTGCCAGTTATCTGTTATATAGAACCTCCCCAACTGCCAGTTACCTGTTATATAGAACCTCCCCAACTGCCAGTTATCTGTAACACAGAACCTCCCCAACTGCCAGTTATCTGTAACACAGAACCTCCCCTACTACCAGTTACCTGTTACACAGAACCTCCCCAACTACCAGTTACCTGTTACATAGAACTTTCCCCAACCACTCCCCTGTTACACAGAACCTTCCCAAACCACTCCCCTGTTACACAGAGCCTCCCCCAACTACCAGTTACCTGTTATATAGAACCTCCCCAACTACCAGTTACCTGTTACACAAAAACTCCCCAACTACCAGTTACCTGTTACACAGAACCTCCCCCAACTGCCAGTTACCTGTTACACAGAACCTCCCCCAACTGCCAGTTACCTGTTACACAGAACCTCCCCCAACTACCAGTTACCTGTTACACAGAACCTCCCCAACTACCAGTTACACAGAACCTCCCCCAACTACCAGTTACCTGTTACACAGAACCTTCCCAACTGCCAGTTACCTGTTACACAGAACCTCCCCAACTACCAGTTACCTGTTACACAGAACCTCCCCCCAACTGCCGGTTACCTGTTATATAGAACCTCCCCCAACTGCCAGTTATTTGTTATATAGAACCTCCCCCAACTGCCAGTTACCTGTCATATAGAACCTCCCCAACTGCCAGTTACCTGTTACACAGAACCTCCCCCCAACTGCCAGTTACCTGTTATATAGAACCTCCCCAACTGCCAGTTACCTGTTACACAGAACCTCCCCCCAACTGCCAGTTACCTGTTATATAGAACCTCTCCAACTGCCAGTTACCTGTTATATAGAACCTCCCCAACTGCCAGTTACCTGTTATATAGAACCTCCCCAACTGCCAGTTATCTGTAACACAGAACCTCCCCAACTGCCAGTTATCTGCAACACAGAACCTCCCCTACTACCAGTTACCTGTTACACAGAACCTCCCCAACTACCAGTTACCTGTTACATAGAACTTTCCCCAACCACTCCCCTGTTACACAGAACCTTCCCCAACCACTCCCCTGTTACACAGAGCCTCCCCCAACTACCAGTTACCTGTTACACAGAACCTCCCCAACTACCAGTTACCTGTTACACAGAACCTCCCCCAACTGCAAGTTACCTGTTACATAGAACTTTCCCCAACCACTCCCCTGTTACACAGAACCTCCCCCAACCTCTCCCCTGTTACACAGAACCTCCCCAACTGCCAGTTACCTGTTACACAAAACCTCCCCCAACTGCCAGTTACCTGTTACACAGAACCTCCCCCAACTGCAAGTTACCTGTTACACAGAACCTCCCCCAACCTCTCCCCTGTTACACAGAACCTCCCCCAACCTCTCCCCTGTTACACAGAACCTCCCCCAACTGCCAGTTACCTGTTACACAGAACCTCCCCCAACTGCCAGTTATTTGTTATATAGAACCTCCCCCAACTGCCAGTTACCTGTCATATAGAACCTCCCCAACTGCCAGTTACCTGTTACACAGAACCTCCCCCCAACTGCCAGTTACCTGTTATATAGAACCTCCCCAACCGCCAGTTACCTGTTACACAGAACCTCCCCCCAACTGCCAGTTACCTGTTATATAGAACCTCCCCAACTGCCAGTTACCTGTTATATAGAACCTCCCCAACTGCCAGTTATCTGTAACACAGAACCTCCCCAACTGCCAGTTATCTGCAACACAGAACCTCCCCTACTACCAGTTACCTGTTACACAGAACCTCCCCAACTACCAGTTACCTGTTACATAGAACTTTCCCCAACCACTCCCCTGTTACACAGAACCTTCCCCAACCACTCCCCTGTTACACAGAGCCTCCCCCAACTACCAGTTACCTGTTATATAGAACCTCCCCAACTGCCAGTTATCTGTAACACAGAACCTCCCCCAACTGCCAGTTATCTGTAACACAGAACCTCCCCCAACTGCCAGTTACCTGTTACACAGAACCTCCCCCAACTGCAAGTTACCTGTTACACAGAACCTCCCCCAACCTCTCCCCTGTTACACAGAACCTCCCCCAACCTCTCCCCTGTTACACAGAACCTCCCCCAACTGCCAGTTACCTGTTACACAGAACCTCCCCCAACTGCCAGTTACCTGTTACACAGAACCTCCCCAACTGCCAGTTACCTGTTACACAGAACCTCCCCAACTGCCAGTTACCTGTTACACAGAACCTCCCCAACTAGCAGTTACCTGTTACACAGAACCTCCCCCAACTGCCAGTTACCTGTTACACAGAACCTCCCCAACTGCCAGTTACCTGTTACACAGAACCTCCCCAACTACCAGTTACCTGTTACACAGAATCTCCCCCAACTGCCAGTTACCTGTTACACAGAACCTCCCCCAACTACCAGTTACCTGTTACACAGAACCTCCCCCAACTACCAGTTACCTGTTACACAGAACCTCCCCATCTACCAGTTACCTGTTACACAGAACCTCCCCCAACTACCAGTTACCTGTTACACAGAACCTCCCCCAACCTCTCCCCTGTTACACAAAACCTCCCCCAACCTCTCCCCTGTTACACAGAACCTCCCCCAACTACCAGTTACCTGTTACACAGAACCTCCCCAAGGTCTTGATGACTGTAGTGTAGTGCAGTGATAGCAGAGGTGACAGCAAATATGGCCGTCACCTCCAAGGTCAGGAGACATTGGCCACGGTATGCTGTTAGACTGCTATCCACCAGTTGAGCACCACTGCAAATCTTCATTAATGTGAGAGATACAATAATTGGGTTTTAGCCTCAGTGTGTTCACATGGAACATCTGAAGACCTGGCACAGTTAAACTCACGATGTTAAGAACCTGATGTTCTTTTCGCTTGTATCAGGGGCTTATTGCATTAAGAACATTTGACAACATAAGAGGACTACTTCTCCAGCCTGGACATCTAGGAACGGGCTGCAGTCATCCATAAATAATTACGTGACAAGCAAAGTCAAAGCATACGTGGCACGAAGACAGTAAAAAAACAAACCAAATAAGATAGATGATCAGTACTACTAATCAAATTCTTATTACGTAACATAGCTTATCTTCCTTTTTGTTTTTGCTACAGGCAAAAATTTTGTACAAATTACACTAAGTACACATAGTGTACTATATGTACTTAATTCAGTGGCCTCCAATGAATAGATAAAGAAAAAATCATAATTAAATATGTTGTAAAGCCAATGTAAATTACAGCCCATTAGTTTTATTTAAAATTAAAATATAAGTCACATATCATAAAATAAATTAAAGATACATCATAAGGACTTTATATCCAAAATTTTCTGCCAAATCCTGCTAGCGCTGTGACACCATTTAGGAATCACGGATTTAAGTTTTAAAAGTCAATATCATCAACATATGATTCACATTTATGTTTAATCATAGTTGTAAAAGGAGGTTGACATATAGCATGGGAGCCATGTTTCTCAAAGTTTTTAATTTTTACTGTTCGATTGTTGGGTTAAATGTCCCTACATGGCAGAGCTGCATAGAGATGCTATTTCTAAAGCTAACCCCCCATCCCCCCCTTTTTTCAATAAGTTTTCACTGTGCTGTAACACAATAAGCATCTGTATTGTCTGTAAATACCGGCAGTGTTTTCTACCCTGCGGATAGCCCAGTTCAATAGCCCAGGCTAACCAATTCAGTGGAGCATTCAGGGGTGGTTATGAGGGGAGCATTCAGGGGTGGTTATGCGGGGAGGTGTAGATACAAATTATCGGACCTCGGGCCTGCCTGGGGACCCTGGAATGCCTGAGTAGTAGGAGGAGCTTCCAACCTTGCGTGGCCACACCTATTTCTGCAGTTATGGAAGGGGCCCCACAAAGCTACCATATCGGGGCGAGAAATTCCTTGTCTGCCCTGGGAACACTAACATAACCTAATAGGATGTGCTGTACAATGCACTTGTAGAGATGCAGTGAATTTATCCTCTCCGATATATCAAACCTATGAACTGGCAAGAATAGACACGTATATTTGTTATAATATTGATTACAGAATATTAACCTATGAAAAGAGACACTTAATTTTTGTTGTATTTAATACAGGTTTACTAACCTATTTTTAAAAGCATAAAATAATGACAGCATCCTTTTATATAACTCTTTTATTCAGTCCCAGCTACAGATGTGTTTACGGTTATTTTACATTGATACAGCTACATGTTTTTCACCAATGATAAGAACACAATGATAACTGCTGGCGCACTTCCATGTCCTCTGCAGCACGCTGTATATCAACGCAGCATATAAGAGGTGAAAGAAAGAATAACTGTCCTATGGTCTTCAATAATGTAACCAAGTCTAGTGTGTCTCCATCACTTGGGATGAATCTCAATCATGAGACGTATGTTTCCCTTCAAATAGCAGAGTCAACCGAGACAAACGCGGACGGATTCTTTGAAGTCCCACTAAAGCCATTAAAATGTTACCTTTCGGTCAATAACTCACAAATCTCATCAGTTCGGTCTTTGAACCTGGATCGCGCTCCAGCAGCCTTAGTCTAGCAATGTGCTGCCGGCAACAGCAGCTTCAGTAAAAACTCTGAATTGTAGCTATTTTTCCCCTTCTCTCCCGATATATGATACAGGAAGTGAAAGGATTGTCATGTATAAGAATGTGAATTGTTTATAGTTAGAAAAATATTTCATTTTCACAACATCTGTTGAAGTTCAGTAGGAAACACTCTGGAACACGAACGCTGGCACATCTGAGAAGCAGACTGGCTTATACCCCTGACGACTGGCTTACACAGTTACACAGCTGACTTCTCACTTGGTACCACTTATGTGCGTGCTTTTAAGCCTGGCGATGGTGCCAATTCCATTCACTGTCACGTATTATTTCACTGAGATCTCGATTGCCTCCTATTTGCCAGCCTCTCTGCCCTTGTGATCAATATGGTTTAGATCATGAAGTGACAAAAAACAGAGACCGATATTTCACAGAAAATCAGTAAACTGTGATTTTTTTTTTGTCTTTAGAACTCTGAGTTTTTTCCCAGCTTTGATCCAACTAGCATCAACGGTGCTGTGTTTCAGATGCTTATATTTAACAAAGAAAAATAGGCACGTTTTCATTTTTTTCATAGAATAAAGCTGAAAAGACCATAATCATAACAAGGTGTTCGTGTCAAACCCTTTGTTTGAAGTATGAAACCTTTAGGAAATAACGGTCCCATCATAGAGCTTTGCAGTAATAGACAATTATACTGAAATGAACCATTTACACCTGATCATGTCTAAATGAAGGGGGCATCATGGCGCACCTGAGCACAATATTCTATTATTATTATTACCCTGCACTTATTGTCAATATATTTTCCTCTCTGACCTTATTAAAACAATGGAAGGTATTTTTTTGTAGTTTGTATCTCGATTTTTTTAATTAAATTATTACTTTGTGTTCTAATTTTCTTAGAATTTATTTTTTTATGGATTTTAACATCCATATATTATAAAGACATATGAAATGAAAAAATATAAACTCGAATAATGAATAAAAACAAAAGAACAAATTAAACAGAAAATAATAATAGCTTCACGAAACAAGATGGATGTGTAAATGTAGTTTCATACAGAGGCATACCTCCCAAACTGTCCTGGTTTAAGCAGGACAGTCTCTATTTGTGAGCTCTTTCCCACTGAACCAATCGAGACAGCTTTTCCAGACACAGACACGCCCCTTTTAGTGGACTGTTCCTCTTTGAAGTCCTCCAGTGTTAGGAGCTATGTAGAGGTATGTTTGGCAGGCGCATCATATCACTGCTCAGTGCTGTTTGAGGACCCTGCTCCTTTCACTTTAGAAGACTTAGTTTATGGCTTCCTATTTACTTTCATTCCCTTCCACACATCATAACAATGCCGCTGTCACATGCAGTCATGTCCTCACTACTCCCAAATTGTCAGCTCACCTATCTCCTGAAATAATCTGCTGTGATCATTCTAATGATCTGGTTGGTTACAGGTTGTTCTATCCCCCCACCCACTTTAAACTGAGGATATCCCGGATGAAAAAAGAAGGAATGCTGTCGCACTAATCATAGAAGCTTAAACCCATTATAAACTTATAAATTGATTCTATGATCTATATATAGGTGGGGTGCTACCTGAACTGATAATATATATCAAGTAAGGATGTCTATTAGATCCGTTTGCTATATCAAGTGTATTGCTATCTGCCTAAGTGATACCTCCGACTAATTCTGGGTATATCGGAGTATCACTAATATCATAAAGCTGCCAATTCACATAAGATGATGGTGCAGACAGCGTCCTCGCTCCGATATACCCAGAATTAGTCGGAGGTATCACTTAGGCAGATAGCAATACACTTGATATAGCAAACGGATCTAATAGACAGCTACCTTATTACTAGAATATATAGCCTACCTGCTCATAAATATGTCCATGCAAGATATGCGGGCAATGGATCAATAAGAGATTGAACTATCAGGGGGTGATAAAGATTACTATAGGGCTATCCAGATTAGAGCCCAACCATATACATATGCAAAATCTAGATTTGGATAAGCAATATTATTGATATAGGTATCTAATATCTATGAATAAGACTCTGCAATATACAGAGCCTATGTAGAGGTACCATTGAGGCAGGTAGCAATACACTGGTTATAATATTATAATTATCTACCACCTGGTACTTAACAGATAGTGCCATTTTACATATAATCTCCTTGACACGGAGTCCATACATAGGACCATATGAGGATAACTGATCAATACAGTACTGTATAGAGAGCACTTTACTACCTACATAAGTATAGAGCTACCTGGATACGGAGCTCAACATTATAGATATCTAATAAAAACTAATAAGGTGATAAATGGTGTTTTGACTATTATATCTGCAATAGCATAAGTCCAATATTTAATAGAGAAGATAATTATTGCAGACAGCAATTGATTTTAATTTATTTTATATTTCACTTATTTTAACCAACCTTGAATAAAAGTTATATTTTAATATTCAAGAAGCTAGTGCACCTAACACAAACTCTCTTTCTTCCTTACTTGATATCCCGGATGAGCCAGAAGATTGATAACAAAAAGGTGATCTGACCCTGGTCAAACATACCTTAAAATCAAACAAGATTAAGAGCAGCACAAAATTACATTAAACACAATATAAACATCCACATGGTGTGTGTGTGTGTGTGTGTGTGTGTGTGTGTGTGTGTGTGTGTGTGTGTGTGTATAAATACGAAGTATACTTGAGGATGCACTCAATTCACAACAGGTAAACAAATCAAAACTTGAAAAGCTGCGTATAGCCTATAATTCAAAAAACAGGATCCATAGTTGTTCAAGAACAAACAGACCAGCAATAAGAAAAATAAAAAAATGTAATAGAAAAAAGAAAGACACATCACAATAATGGGCAGGACATGCTATTGTGATGTATCTTTTCATTTTCTTCTATTAAATTTTGTATTTTTCTTATTGCTGATGCTGGTATGCTCGCGTTGTGAACTACTGTGGCCCTATATATACATATATATATATATATATATATATATATATATATATATATATATATATATATATATATATATATATATATATATGCATAGACAAGATATATTGAGTTGACATATTATACTAAATTAATCAACAGCAACTGCTTGTAACTCTATCATTCCACACTCAATAAACCTCTTACGTGAATCCAACAGAGTTGGCACCAAACATTCTTTTATCCAGCCGTTCACACACTAAATTAATATCTAATATAGGTAATTAACATTGTAAGGCAAAAGCGCATTTGGCAGAAGCAACATATGAGAAGCAAGCTTCTAAACAGTGTTATTAAGTACATTAAGATGTCCGAAGTATGAGCCGATAATGCACAATCATCGTCTGATTGTGCATTATCAGTTCCTTTATTCATTAATTGCAGAAAAACGCTTATAATTTTAAAAACACATCAATAAACTGGATACTTAATGTTGCTCATAGAATTTGATGAATCAACTACTTCACTTACTGATAAATATCTTTTCTTAAGACACTCCGGCTAAGGGGGTTGTCAGCTTGTGGAGCCATGGAAACGGAGCCAATCTTCAGCACCAAGGTATCTTCATTGGTAATCTGGTTCACTGATGGAAAAAGAGCATAGTGTAGCTTACTAACACAGCTTAATGCAGAGCTGCCTCTAAGCAATCATAGCAATATGGAGGTAGTGTGGTCACTCTCCCTTCCTTCTTACATCATCAGAGCATGTGCTAGAGATAACTGAAGTATGGAAGTGATGTGCCAAACTATCTCTGTGCAGCTGTTGTTCCCATGAACAGCAGATCTTCTCAACGCAGGCGGTTACAGAGACAAGATAGGAGAGGCAATAGGGTTCTTTAAAGAACATTGATGTTAGGTGCAAAATGTGAATTAACCATAGCAACATATCAAGACACTTGCTGTTATTGTCCGACTTGCACAATATAGATATAAAATCTAATTGCAGATTGGTTTTTATGGTTCAGAAGAAATTTTGGACCGGAATGCAGTGCTAGCATAAGCTGCTCGATCACCCCATAAAGTATGTATTTCACAATTAGAAAATGGTTTATTTGTCCTTAGGCTGATATCAAATTTTGTTTGTCTATTAAGAATCTTTATAGAATTATTATTTTATTGATGCTGGACATTTTATTTCATACAGTGGGGTTTTCACACAGAGAATTATTATGAGATATTGGAGTGTAGATCATTAAACAAAGCTCACTAGACCCCACTGAGAGCCTTGAATATTAAACACATGTCAATAATGAATAAGTCTGAGGTTTGTACAATGGTAAGCTCAGTTAATACCTGTGTTCTTATGTATTTCGTTTTATGTATAACGGACAAGTTCTTATGAGGCTTGTCAATTATCTGGGGGGAAAACTAACGGAACAGTCACCACTTTCAGGGTCTGTTATTATAAACACAGTCCTATAGGCCAAGCTAGACTGGAAAGAGTCCCCAGCGTTTAAATTGTACCTTGTAGTTAGTTAGATTTGAAGGGGCTCACTCATTTTCTGAGCCCCTATGTTCAGCTAGAAGGCCAGCAGGCAAGTTAAAAGAACAGATGGAAGGGGTAAAAAATATTATTTCACTATCAGATATTACAGTGAGAACAGCATATCAGTGCTCTTGTCTCGCCCTACTAGACTCTCCCACAAACCTTCAAACGATCCCTCAAAACTCACCTTTTCATGCATGCCTAGCCTCTCTTAGACCCTCAAGTCATTCCCTCTACTTCCACTGTCTGCCACATCCACTTGTGTCCCATTTGTACATAATGTCCCACATTATCCCATCCCTCTAAAATGTAAGCTCTCAGGGTCCTCCCTGACCTATGTCTCATGTCTGTCCACCTCGTTCAACCCTAATGTGATGTCTTAAGCTAAATCTTCCACACACCTGTAATTCGTACTGTATCCATGCTAGCTATAATTACTAGCTTGTGACTATCCATGTATGTGTTACTATGCTTAATTGTATTCATGTATCTGTTATTTGCATTCACGTTTGTCATATATGTAAGATATAGAATGGTGGAATGGAATCCACGTCACACTATAAACAATGAGATTGTTCACTGCAGTAGTATCACTCGCTGCGTTTATCCTTAAGAACGCCATCACGGGCATGTATTGCCATTCAGCCATATGTTCAAAAAGCAGATGTTGAAGCGATAAAACAACAGCCTTAGTCACATAGATGAAACACCACAAATATAATTACATGTCATTCCATTTGCAGTTATTACAATGCTAAAACCAAAGTCTACCCATGTAAACAACAAGACACGAAGACATCCATAGAATGGATTAAATATCTGCACATACCTCCTACAGTTTGAGGTCTTTCTTCAGCTTTGGGTACGAAGACTCTTATGACACCGGTGTTGGTGTAGATGAGCGGTAGATTCCGTGAGGTCAATGTGTGCGATCTCATGGGCTGTCCGGGAGACTTGCGCTTCTCCTTCTGATTACGAGGCTGCCTGGCTTCAAAAATACTTGAAATAGCGTGAAGCAAAGGAAAGAAGAGGACAACGTCAAAGGCTTGCGCTGAAATTAATATTTCGTGAAGAAAGTGAGGGGAACCGTCTGTTGAGCCTTCAGAGAGTTTCCTAAAGCTTCGAGAACTCTTTTCACTTCTTGTTGTCAACTTGTGACGGACATTTCTGGTCACTGCTTTGGTGTAAGTTAGAGAAAGGAATCCATGCTGCTGGTGTGAACTCTCTAAAAGCTTTGCCGTGGTCTGCGTCAAAAAGGATATGGAGGCTTAACAGGCAACAGGTATAACAAGTATTGGTAGCATTAAAGCAGCAAAATGTGAAAAGCTTTGTTGAGGTTTAATTTTTACTGTTACTGAGAAATAAAGCAAGAACGAGTATATTCGCAGCCATTGTCCTATAAACAAAACTTATTTTTCAGGGGGTCTTTTTTGGCTAGGTGCATTATGTCTGGCAGATGGTCTACGCTCTGATTCATTAAGGAAAGGAAAGCAGAGAAAGGAGCACATTTCTTCTGGGACAAACCATGTTACAATGCAAGGGGTGCAAAATAGTTTTATTATTTTGCACATATGGAAAATACTGGCTGCTTTTTCATGTAGCACACAAATACTTGATAGGTTTATTTTTACACTGAAATGTAAAGTTGATCTAGGACATGCCCTACCCCAACTATAAATCTGTCACCACATTTTAAATTTACCTCCCCCTCCAACGTGACATGGTTTTGTGAAGGTGCAAAGTTACTCTTTTTTCTTGCTTTACTTTCCTTAATGAATCAGGCCCTCCATGTCTTTGTGGTCATTGGCCATTCATAATTAAAGGTCACCATGTCACCCAGTCACATGACCTGAGCGCTGACTGGCCATCTATGTCCAATTTACCACATCTGTAGTAAAACCGGAAACGGATCCCAGTGCTCCAGGCTCGGGCCGGGGGACGAATGTGTGGCCATCTTTAATTACTTTAAGCACCAGTTGAACTCATGCAATTAACATTGGGAACAGTATTCTCTACGTGTGATCATTATGGGGAGAAAACATACAGAAAATTGCACTGCAGCAAAAGTGCAGTGAAAAATCAAAATAGAAGTGTTAAATTTGTCAGATTCCTGCTTTTAGTATGTAAGCTCCTTACATGCAGAGATCAATCTTGCATAAACAGGAACAGCACCGGCTGCAAAGAGAACTACAGTCTCTCACAGGCCGGCAGATTCATGAGAACAGAGAAAGATCTAGCGTGTGCTTTCATACATCTCATATGAGATATTGTAGTTTTCTAGCATATTATATCAATACAAATTAATTATACTGCAAATAATTGTTTATATTTAGTGGTTATATACATTTTAACACAGAGCGCTACATTAAAAAGTATGCACATTATATAAAAATTCAATGTCTACAATTTACTGTAAGTTGCTTTATTAAAATGAATGTGTTTAGGTCTCATGAAAAAAGCTTTTTCAACAATTATATTTAACAAGATCGTGTTTTCAGATGTGTTTTGCGAAAGGCAACGCCGACCACACACGCTACCATTATGTAGCCAATATTGGACCGCTGGCCTCTTAAACACGTCTAAAAACAGGGAATATGACTATAAAAGTGTATTCTTTGCACACAGTCTGATGTTGAAAGTGCCCTTTTCACTAGAGACACTGAAGTGAAGGGGATCGAAGCAGCCAAAGCCATATTGAGCAGCTGGTGGAATCATTTCGCAAACTCATTAAGGCACTGATTGTATGTATTCACTTTCATTCTAACCCATCACACAAAAGAACTTCCATCAGCCACGCATAAAATAAACACGTCTAGGTGAATACATGCCGCATTGGCAGAGGATGTAAATAGCTGAAGTTACGGTACATAAAATTCAACAGGAAGAGAAGGGGAGCTGAGGGCTGATGGAATTTCTTTAATAAATTTTCATAAAAATTGATTTCTTACAGAAGGGAAGAAGCCAGAAAAGTTACTGAAAGGGTCCTGCTTGCTGACGGGTCGAGCCAACGTGGTGCGTCTGTTCAGCTTGTCAGTACATGAAAGGAAGACACCGCCGTACTGCCCCAGACACCAACAGTTTTCAACGAGGCTTATAGAATTGAATAGAGGATAGGGAGAGAAGAAATAGAAAAAAAATGGCAATAATAAGAGGCCAAATGCTGTGTCTGAGCTTTTGCCATAATGAAGCGGACACCTGCTGGGTTGCAGTACATTGCATTCTCAATTAAAGGGTACCCACAGTATATACTCTGGGATGGCAGACATTTGGTGGGCTGAAGCAGTATTCATTGGCATAGAGTCTATAAATTCTCTAGGAACCATTTACATCATCCAGCCAGTTCATTTTACCTCATGATGTCGTTAGTTCCTATAGAACTCATAGTTTGCATTATCCTCCATATTGGTTCAGCCGACAAAATGGCCACCGTCCCACGTGTGGACGATGAGCTTACTGTAAATTTGTGCACGCTACAACAAATCTAAACGGCTAGACAAATACTGTACATTTATTAGTAAAGTAAATGTAATAAGTGAGCAAATATTGCCGCATTTATCATGCTCACTAAAAATACAGTATAATGAGATCTGGTAAACTGTCTATATATATATATATATATATATATATATATATATATATATATATATATATTCAGATCCGGGACATAAATCTCAACTAGGAGCATTGAAATGTACTGAAAATTCAGCAATCCAGCAAGTTATGACAACAGCTGCTCAATCAAAGATTATCAGCCCAGTAACATATCAGGAGGCTGCTGTGTAGATTTAGCCAGAAGCTTGATTAGATCTGTGGCACATGATTCCAAGAATAAACGAAGGAGGACTTACGTACTTAACTATCCACCATCAGATAACTTCCACTTACCGGCTTGTACATACCCTCTTACAACTTTTACTAATGTTTTATGTAGCTATCAGCCATGCATTTATATCATAAAGAAAGTTGTTTATTTTCAGCACCTCAGTTTGTCACAACACTGTCCGCTGTGTCCTATCCAAGGGTAAACAACTCTATTTAATGACAAATACATGTCTGAAATACACAGATAAAGCAATGTATTTAGTAATAGGTACAAGACAATAAACTAAAGTTATCTGAAGGCGGACAACACCTTTAAAATGTTTTCTTCTTGCCTGAAACCAGATCATTAATTAACAGCAACAGTCTTCAAGGTTTCAGCTGTGAGGATGTTAATTCTTGCAATCATAAGCTTGTGAAGGGTTAAAGGATCACACAGGTCAGATTGTAGTCTACCGCTTCCATAAGTAACTTAGCGACTACAACAGCCTCACCACATTTTTCTCTTTGCATTGTAGGAGTATCCCCAGAAAGTCGCCTGTTTGCCAGCTTTCACCTGGCCTGGAATAAACACAATGTTACCCTTATCTGTTGTGTTCAAGGACTGGAAATTAAAACCATTTAGAAGCTGCTCTAAAAATAAAAGGATTACTTCCTTTCCCCCTTCAACATCCCGACTGTCAAGCAACATTACACACTGTAAACAAGAGCATACATCATTTAATTGAGTATCTTGGTTGAATACACACTGCAGAACCAACAGCACATGGGGAATTAAGAACACATTAGCAGGAAGGATGAGCAAAAGTTATTTTCAGGAAACTAGATTACTCCCATCTTGAAATCAATTTGTGATGTCAAGTAACAAGCAGCTAATGGGAAACAGGACTAACACTAGTTTCTAATTAACAGGTTGCGAAGTTCCGAGTCTCGAGGCCGCCAGAAAGTACTATAGCTGTATTTATACAGAGCAGACAGGGGCCATTTTAAGGACAAGAGCTGCATAACACAAAATAGTGGGAAGGGAATGGGCTTGTGAACTCGGCTAACATTATACTAACTCAAGTAAAGCGTTTTGTTTGATCAGACATTGGCTGCATGATTATAGCGATCATGTGACCCTCAGATGGATTTACTACAAAGAGTCTTCAGCAAGGATGTGAATATCCTGAATCTATTTGTTCTGATTTCATATTGAGAAGGACACTTTGAGAATGTGAAAAATATACATTAGAGGAGACTAAATAAAATGTCATAAAATGCCAAATTTAAATAATGAATTGGTGCATATTAATAAGTGGTTAGCATTGCTGTCTTACTGCACTAGGGTCATGAGTTCGATTACGATAACGGCCTCATATAAGTGGAGTTTGTATGTTCTCTCCGTGATTGCATGTGTTTCCTCCACATGCTAAGGTTTCCTCTCAAGGTTAACTGGCAAACTAGAAACTTCTGGCAAAATGGATCTTAGTGTGTTTGTGGTAAGGAACTTAGATTGTAAGCTCCAATGAGTCAGGGACTAAAGTAAATGACTACAAATTCTCTGTGCTGTGTAATATAGAATATATGTGTATAGAACACACATATTGTAGGTGCTATAGAAATTAAGGATAATAAATAAATACAAGAGATGCAATAGGCATTTACACATGTATTACCAGTCCTATTTTTTAAGTAGGAAATGTAAGCTGACATTATTATTATTATTCATTTTTATTTATAGGGCGCCACTAGGTATCCGTAGCGCCGTACAGGGACAGACAGGAATACGGTACAGGGTGAGACAGCACGGTACAGTTAACAAAAAGCACAGTAACTCAGAAGCTTAAAGTACAGCTAGATGAAAGATGAGGGCCCCCATCGGGGGTAGCGAGAGGGGTAGAAGGGCAGAAGGACCTCACGGAAGAGACAAGGAGCTGGAGAACAGGAGGAGAGGAGGCCCTGCTTGAAGGAGCGTACAATCTAAGGGGAGGGTAGGACGGACAGAGACGCAAGGGTAGGAGGAGGGGAGGGTAGGACGGACAGAGACGCAAGGGTAGGAGGAGGAAAGGGGGGAACGGAGACAAGGATGGAGGGGGGGGGGGGAGAGGAAAACGATGAGGAGGGAGGTAGGAGGGGGACCGTAGGGAGGGCAGGAGTGGGAGGGGGGTAGGTGGGAGACTGGAAGGAGGACAGTTAAGTGGGGGACTGGAAGGCTTTGAGGAAGAGGTGGGATTTTAAGGCCAGTTTGAAGCTGGGCAAGTTGGGGGAAGTTCTGATGGAGCAGGGGAGCTGGTTCCAATGGAGGGGGCAGCGCGGGAGAAGTCTTGGATGCGAGCATGGGAGGAGGTAACCAGGGGGGAAGAGAGGCGACGGTCATTGGCCGAACGCAGAAGGCAGGATGGAACGTGAATGGAAATGAGGTTGGAGATGTAGGGAGCAGTGGAGTTGGAGAGGGCCTTGAAAGTAAGTGTGAGGAGCTTGAACACGATTCTGTAGGGGATGGGGAGCTAGTGAAGGGATTGTTAGAGCGGGGAGACAGAAGAGGAGCGGCGAGAGAGGAAAATGAGCCGAGCGGTTGCATTGAGTAGGGAGCGAAGGGGAGCGAGATGAGAGTTTGAAAGGCCAGTAAGGAAGAGGTTGCAGTAGTCCAAGCGGGAGATAATAAGAGAGTGGACAATAGCTTTAGTGGCATCTTGGGAGAGGAAGGGCCGAATGCGTGCGATGTTGCGCAGCTGGAAGCGGCAGGATTTAGCGAGAGAGAGAATGTGAGGGCCAAAGGAGAGAGAGGGGTCAAGCAATACACCAAGGCAGCGAAGTTGAGGAACAGGGGAGATAGAGGAGTTGAGAACAGTGATAGAAAGGTCGGAAGGGGAGGGGGATAGAGCGGGAGGAAAGACAATAAGGTCGGTTTTACCGAGATTAAGTTTGAGAAATCTAGAGGACATCCAGGAGGAGATGGCAGAGAAGCAGGCGGACACCCTGGAGAGGAGGGAGGGAGAGAGATCAGGAGAGGAGATGTAGAGTTGGGTGTCATCCGCATAAAGGTGGTACTTGAGATCAAAGGAGCTGATGAGCTCGCCCAGGGAAGAGGTGTAAAGAGAGAACAGTAGGGGTCCGAGAACAGAGCCTTGGGAGACCCCTACTGGAAGGGAGGAGGGGGAGAGAGAAAACCAGAGGTGGTGACAGAGAAGGAACGGTCCGCAAGGTAAGAGGTGAACCAGGACAGGATGGAGTCGGAGAGGCCAAAGGATTGAAGGGTGTGGAGCAGGAGTGGGTGGTTAACGGTGTTGAAGGCCGCTGAGAGGTCCAAGAGAATGAGAAGGGAGAAGTGGCCCCTAGCTTTATTAGAAGCTCTGGATGATTCTGTGGCTGATACATAAACCACACTGTATTGTAAGAGCAAATCTGTTTCCATGACAACAAAACCCTTGCAATGTGCAGAAATAGTAACAATGAAGTTATGTAAATTTGTTATATGTACAGTAGCTGCTCTGCAGGGGTATAAAGCTGGTAAAGGGGCTAGTGCAAACATGTTCGACATGTGTTTGTTACAAGCATTATTTCTAGTGTTGGGAGTACAACTGGAATTGCTTCTAGGCTTCCACAATGTGTTTATCCGCAGTGAATGCATGTGGATAGCATTCTAAAGACCGGAACACAAATATTTCTGCAAAGCTAGCAAGTGCTAGTAGCCATGGTAACACTATAAACAATATCTTATCTTATCTTAGTTCTTATCGTCATCCCCGGTCAGACATGTTTTATGTAATTAATGCCAGCGGATACGAGGCCTAAAAGTGTCACACACTCTGAAGTGGGTTGGCCATGCTCAATGTCACTCTATTCAGTTGAGAAGGTAATGTGGACCGAGACATTTACTTATTAGCAAACAGATATGTACGGACCACAAAGAAAAGATAAAGCAGTATAATCCCCCATATACACTAACCCTAGCTCTCCTTTAGTATTGTTGGTTCTAAATGTAAGAACTGCTTTTGTTTAAAGGTAGTTTTGCTTCTATTATGGGGCGAACACGAAGATGTCGGGCACTCTATATGAACATTATATGTATTTTATACATATTCTGCTGGGTTTATGGGAGAGAAAATGGGGATCTTCAAATGTCAAGTAAAAGGAAGCTGTCCCCATAATGAACACCTTACACACTGTATGTGGGATCACTGAGCGTTAGATCAGGTAGTGTGCTACTTCTCCAGATGGCTACGAGTTACTACACATATGTAACCCGTGTGCAGAATCTGTTGGGAACATCCATCTTTATATATAGAAGCTACTTGAATCTGTAATTAAACTTGCAACAGCTATTACAGTTTTGAGATTTCTTATCTATATAAAATACATTGTACCAGGACAAGAGCTATACAGACTCATTATAAAATAGGGCAGAGAAGAGAGTGTCATTTTGAAAACATGTAATTCTACATGTATACTATATTTATATTACAGATACCTTATTTAGACTATATTCCAGCTTTAAAACGGATATTTACAATACATTGTATGGAGTTTGGATTTTAAACACTTAGGGGTATATTTTCCGACCAACCACTAATTCTTGATGCTTTGCCATCATTATTTAAAATGGCAATTTTATTAAAAACAAAGGCCATTGGGTTTTGTCTTTAATAAAATTGGCGGTTCAAAAAAAAAAAAATTACAGCAAAGAGCTGAGAATCGTCGGAACCGCCACTTAGTAAATATACCCCTCAGACTTGGGAAGAGATGAACATTGGACAAGCTTAGTTTACATCAAGATATGTCAACTATTTATTTCTACATGTACTCTGTAAGATACTGGTAGTAGGTTTACATTCACTGCAATCAACAAGACAAGATAGCTGCGACCAGCGTGATACCTGCTCCGGTAGTGGTCAACGTTGAAGCTTTCGATCTTGCATTTCACCTTAGTGTACACATCCTGCATATCCACAGAGGCATTGAGGTCTTCCAGCTCGCTGACCACACAGATCTCTAGAAGACGAACATACAAGGTAAAACACGTATCACTGATCAGAGAGTGAATGGAAGACTGGCTGGAAGCGCAGAACTCAACACATCGAATACTGTATTAATATAGTAATATAAAGAGAGTCCTACTTGTGCCTTTATTTGCAGGATCAATAGCAAATAGCTTTATGGTAATTTTGGGTAACATCCACTGCATCCAAAGACTAACTCGGCCACTGGACACCCCAATGTTGCTTGTTGTTTGCTCCAGTGTAACAGAATCGGAAAATGGCGATTCCTCTACAGCGTGCATAGAATCTCCCTGTATGAAAAAATAAGAGATCTCACCAAACAACTAACTGAACATATCTGAGCCTACATACAATGGTTTCTGTGAGCCTGAGCACTGGTCATAAGAAATTGGCACACGTGGAAGGCAGGTGACCCTTGGCCATGCTGGACAATTCCTTGTCATCATATGTACAAATAACGATCTCCATGCACATATGAGCAGAGCCACAGAGATACACTTGGAAACATGATGTTTGATAGTGGTGGAAACAGGCTCAGAATGGTCATTAATGTTACCAGAAGGTAATCCAGTGGGTGCTTGAGTGGGTGGGTTACCACAGTTTGCTTTTTAAAAGGGCTGGCCTAGCCAAATTACTGTTGGTCGAAGGCTGTGCATTATTGATCTTATAATTTAACATAAATAATATGATTATACTTAACTAAATATGTCCATCAAGCCCTCTTTAACCTGTGTGTAGCTGTCTGTCATGTTAGAAGAGAGGTGTCTATCTCTTTGAAGTATCAGAGAGTGCGTGAAGGCTTGAAGACATCCGCTAAAGAAAAGCACTGTATGGACCAATGTATCCAGATGCAAGGGTAGAGCGGCACCACAGTAGCGTAACTGACTGAAACTCCAGCTTTTTGGCCAATACCAGTGTCCACTAGAACACTGTCCTAAAGATATAGGATTAAGCTTCACCTGTCTATAATGGAATGGGGAAATAATACTTTTAGTCCATGTGCAGAACAGTCCATTATTTCCACATCCATGACAGTACTTCAACACATTTAGGAGAGGTGATTCCCTCCCCCCCCCCCCCCCCCAGAAACCTATCTGAGTGAATGGAGGATTTTTAGGAGTATCCTAGGAGAATGCACATGTGAACAAGATCTTTAACAGAAGAATATCAGGGTAACACTGAACAGTACTTAAGCTACCGTTATGCTTTATATTTCAAATGTACATTTGTAGTATATGACTGACTTGCTTCAGTTCTCTTTAAAAGTGGAGTTATTTTTATCCCTGTCTCTGATCTTAGCCTATTCCAGCAAGAACTTATGAAAAGTTGAAGGCTGAACGTAGATTGTGTATATGACATAGACACCTGGGTTACAAAGAAAACAACACTGTATTTACCAGAGTCATTCGGCCTAATTGTCTGGCTCTAAACTGTGTATACTATGCACACTTAGGGTATAAAAAAAAGACTACAATGTATTTATTGAAGTAATTCGGCATGATTAGCTGGGTTGTGAACTAGCACCACTGTAGATCCCTCGTTCTCCCCCGACCACATGAAATGCTGTAATATTCACATTCCAGCATGGGTGGTCTTATGGATGCTTGCATCAGACTGGTAAGTGCTGTATACTTTTACAGCAATTACAATGTTAAAGGCTGGAATAAACACACTTAAAAGATGCCACTTGGAAAAGTTGAGGGGGAACTATTAACTAGTTAAGTGTCAGAAACGAGACAAGGTCAAAACCAATTTGCAAAGGCATAGATCATAAATCACTAGATATGTTATTTCTGATCTTGTTTTGCCTACAACTTAAAAAAAAACAACAAACTTAAATATTAGTACTCTGCTTTCAATGTAAAAACATGTTTGATATTATTATTGTTTGGCCATTAAAGGGAAACTAGCCTGGGAAACTTGGGTTATATGGATCTTTAGGCCTAAACGCATGCTTGCATTTAAGATTCAATGAAATTACATCTATTGTACTTGTTAATGTTTTACTCTCAGTAGTGGCATGGAGTTTTTTCCCGTGTAGTTAAATTCCACAATGATGCACTATTGTTAATAAAGCCAGAGCCTTAAGGCTTGCAGTTGGCACCCTATTTCTCCGTTACACATCAGAACGGTCACACTGTTCTGGAACATTTAGCTTTTCATTTCCATATCATCATATCTCTACCTTTTACATTCTAGTGAAGCCAATGAAATGGATTTGCAGCCAGCTACAAAGTAACCCATGTGTCTACATGGCGTTTTCTGTTTTTAATATGAAATATAATTGTGGTGTCCTTATTGAAAACACACGATACCTACACACAGTGGTGGCAGCCGCTTTCTGGGGTAATGAGAATGCGGTTCATTAAATCGCTAAGAATCAGAATAGATGACCTACATTCTTATGGGTATAAAAATGGATTAACACAATTTCATTTAGGAGACCACAATTACCTTCAATCTATCCAAAACAGTAAACTGCATGTAGATGTATGTGTTGCTATGTAGCCGGCTGCAAAATGCTTTAATTCACTTCACTGGAATGTTCAAAGGTACAGAAGTGAGTATCGGAATGTTCCATAACAGTGTGAATCTTTAGAGCAGTGCTGGGCGACATGTGATCCCACTGGTCCTTCAACTGTGGCCCCCAGCTCCTTCCTGGTTTACTGCCAGATGTTTGTTATAGCTTGTGACACTTGTGTACAATGCCTGCTAATATGTTATTACAGATAGGTGCCTCTTTCTTTGATTAAATTTATTGCTTGAACGTATTACTGAGATTAAGAATAATGTGTGGCCCTTTTGCAGGTTAGAAGCCAACCATGTGGCCCCTGAAGTGTATCAGGTTGCCTATCATTGCTTTAGAATGTGTAATGGAGAATAATGGCTCCAATCAGAAACCTTAAGGCTAAAGCTTTATTAAGAGACAGGTGACTGCAAAGAATTTGCCTAGACTTCTGTAACAGAGAGTGGATTATTGGAATCAGCTACAATTGCTTGTGAGTATCGATTAACTTAGCAGGTTACAGTCGCAGCGCTGTATCGACAATGTACTTGTGCCTTAAGATCATAATTATGTTTGTGGTCCCTTGGAAGTGTTTGTGATGTATTGGATTAGTTAAATTACCATCAAAATTATGGTGAGATAAAGGAATCGACAGGGAATCTGAGTTAGGAAAATTCCATACAAACTGCAGGATAACACACATTTTGTTATACAAAAAAGAACAATGATCACTGTACCATATAATGCAAATCTCCTGTTATTATGGGTACTTCATGCATCGTACAAAGCATCATTCAAGCCGCACTTTACAAAACAATAGTTTATTACGTAGAACTTTTAGAATGGGGACAGATCCTGATAATTTTCATAAATTATTATATGTTCCTGGATACACAAGTCAAAGTCAAATTATCCCATGGGAACAACACAGAGTGAGTATGAATAAATTACTAATAGAGCTTCAATTAAAGCAAATTTACAACTCAAGGAAGCTGAACAGCCCGTGGCACTCTTGTTCCACCATCAATTCCAATGTCTAATTCCTGTTTTCTTGGCGCTGCACGACTTAACCTATTTACACGCTCATTTATGGCGCTGGTTCCTGCCGTACAGAAAGAGAATCCCGACGCACACAGGCTCCCTCTTCTCTCTCTCTCTCTCCACCACTTTCCCACACCTTCTCACGCCAAGTCCTAAGATAAACAATTTCATTCTTTCACCAATGCTTTGCAAATTGGTCCAAATACAAAGTTTATTTGCTTAGCAAAAATTTATCTTTGAGCATCAGGAAGAACAAAACACATAAGGTCTTCATCCTTGGCCCGACTCAAGGCCCCTAGATGATCGCAGCATTTGGCCACACTGGTGCTATGCCTTATCAAAATAACTTCATCTTCTTGTTCAATCACCAACTGTCCCCGAGGACTAAACACTTCTACCACTCTTTAGGTCTATGTAAACAGTAACAAGTGGTATGTTGTAGTCTGTATTACCTTTGCTCTCCAGTCCTAATCTTCGTGTGGTAGAAAAAAAAACTAAAAAAGAAAATGATTAACTCTTTTAAAGCGTACCCTAAGCATGCCCCCTCCTCTAATGTACCCCCACACACCACCCAGACTGAACTGAACGCAGGAAGCTGCAGAATTCCTCCTGCCCCTTGCCCATAAGCACACACAGGAGTTCAACAGTCACCATAAACTTGTCAGCGTGAAAAGAATTACTCACAGTTCAAAATATAAATCATCTACGGATATTGTAAGCAAATGCCTCCTTTTCCAGTTTAATGTAAACAAGTGTTCAGATGGATTCCCTGCCCCCTCCTTTAAATTTTTTTTATTTTTTTTTCATTTAGAAGTTCACTACACTTGAAAGAAGACTTTGAAAAATAATCAGCAAGCTTCCAGCTCCTCAGAACTGAGGATGCCTTATACGCAAAACATACAAAGTTCAAAAATTCATAAATAGGGCCTGGAGAAACTTATTTTTGTTTGACAGCGCTCAAGGCTTTAAAAGCAAATTGGAGAAATACATGTGTGCGGCTATAAACCGTTTCAAATGCCT
Source organism: Mixophyes fleayi (assembly GCF_038048845.1). Lineage (NCBI taxonomy): Eukaryota > Metazoa > Chordata > Amphibia > Anura > Limnodynastidae > Mixophyes > Mixophyes fleayi. The sequence goes on from NC_134406.1 coordinate 249,719,245, forward strand.
CTTTAAAATGTATGTGGGCGATTTCCATTGGGCCCCAAGGCATGCTGATCATGCAAACATTTAAATTAGATGTTACAGAGAATGTCCTTCAATCTTAATCTCCAGCCGCCGAGTGAAAAAAATCAGGACAGTTCTGTCAGAAATACCACCAACAAAGGCTGACAAACCTTTTATGTGCCGAGAAGTATTTATAATCGATTTACTGAACAAAGAAAAGTGAACATTTCACATTGTGGACAAAGTGCAGCTACATAATACTTATCGTTAGGTTTAAAAAAAAAACACCAGAAAAATAATCTATTCTATGAAAATTCACCGTATGAACACAGGCATTTTATTAGTTCCCAAGACTGAATTGTTCTAAATCTTAGCTCAATCTTTTCATGAAGTCACAGAGACATTGGTATCAGTAAATATGGCTGATGGTGCTGGGGGGTGAGCACAGCAGTGATGGACAGCCATCTCTATTATAATATATTACGCATTCACAATTTAATCTGGTCTCTTCCCATTTTACTCATATAATACTAGTTTATGTATTTTACAAACATTCATATTTGGAAATGGATTAATCTGCATTGGTTTATACTAGTTAGCTGTCTCTACTTAACATGATAAATAAAAGTCCAGTCACACACAGGCTAGTGGCCATATCATTGTTGCTGCTATTCTCAGTTACTCTGAATGCCGCCGAGCGATGTTACTGGTGACCATTTCTACCTCTTGACATGGGACCGCTGGAGTGTAATGTTACGTTTTATTCCATTTTTTAATCTTTGAAACAATATAAACAGCAAAATAACAATATTATGATGATAATAAAAAACCCAACAATGTTAGAAATAACTGTGTACAGGATTGGAACAAGGGGGTGATTTAATAAAGCACATACTGTCTGCAGCTTTGCCTTCATCCTGTTCGATAATGAAGTGTGGAGAGAAAAGAAAAAATTCTGCTTCATTTCCCCCATACCTGATCGGACAGAATTAAGGCAAACTTGGATCCACCAAGCTGTGGAAAATGTGATGCATTTGTAAACCCTCTTATAAGTTGTGTTGCAAGAAAGATTAATTAGACTCGGGTAACCCGCTGCGGTCCGAGGCTCGGGAAACCCGCTACGGTCCGAGGCTCGGTTATCTCCTGCACGAGGCAAATTACTGCATTAAATCTCAGTCCCCATAATACTCAATGGGGACTGCGATCTGGGCAATTTTATCAAGCTCCGAAAAGCTTGGCTTTTCAGAGCTTGACCCCGATAGCTAACGTCATCTGAAGATGGGTCAGAACCCAGAGACTTCTGATCACTTATGTAATCCTATAAGCTATTGGATCGAAAAAAATAGTGCTTTTAACGGGTCATTAAGGTGCCTCCTGTCCTCCACAAATTTATTAAGGGTGCATCATTGCGATAAAGATTGAAAACTACTTTTCACTTTATGTGAATATTGATAAATGTGCCCCTATATTGATTATCAATATTGATACAGCAAGATCGACTTTGCATTTAACTTCGCTTTTACATCTATGTGTAATAACATTTGTATTCACTCTTGAGTTGACATTTTGCCATTAGTAGTGGTACCAACAGTGCACATTTATATCCTTTGTGGGTGGATTATTTGGATATACGAGTGCTGTGCAGAAATATGTTGATTCTCTGTATCTGTTGGTGTTAATTAATTCTTCTATCACCTCCCATTTTAAGCGTTCACTGACCCCTATTAGCTCGAGCACTCTCCCGGAGATGTCTCTCTTGCAGTCATGCTGTCCCTTCACCCTCATGATTAATTTAAGACAGAAATGACAATGGTAGAACAGCAAACATGGCAAGTAAGGTGTAGATTGATTTTTTGGAGCCAGTTTCCCAGGGAAAGGGAGGTGTGATGGTACCTTGACATGCCTTACACATTTACACACACACACACACACATACACAAAAACCTCAGTATGAGTCTGCATTTATTGAGTGTACACAACTGCCTGAAGATTAGTTCTGGGACAAGCAGCGTAGAAAGCCTGAGCCACATTGGAAAGCTGATCATGGTAACTGAAAATGATGTCTGCAGTGCTACATTATACTGTAAGCTCTAATCAACAATGCACACAAAAAGATGTTCACGTTTTTTAACACTTTAATTTCATACAAGAGATCTATATCATAATAAATACAAGTGTAAACATTGTTCAGAATCTGCTTCATTCACTAATTGTCCTACTTATAGACTAATCAGAAGGGTCAGAGTCCCAGCCATGCATTGCCTGAGGCATTCTGACCTTGACACTATGGTTAAAAAATGCGGTAGCTGCTAAATAAATTAAGATATATAAGTGCAAGAATTTGGATTTCTACTAAGGAACATTTTACCCCCTGCTGTCCACCCCGACGTTTACGCAAAACATTACCTATATTCCAACTGCCTGTTTCACAGAGAACGTGCTGAAGGGAAGCTGGTGTGACTCGATCGCTGCTAACGGCCCAACCAATCAGAAGCATTAATCGTTCTGACGCAATTCTTGACATCCTTGCATGTTCCCTGTGGCCCCAGCAGCTTTAAAGTAGTTATTATTACTTGGGGTAAAAAGAATTGCATGGGTAATGTCTCAAAGTGGAGAATTGATGGATGACATCAATTTTTTACAGCATAACTGTATTATATTAAATATCTGGGCTACATGAAATGTATTTTAAACTTAGCGGTACAGTCATTTTTATAGATGTTTCCCATCATACCAATAAGAGCAAGGCTACTAAGAGTGACATAAGCCAACTAAAAATAAATTGTGGGAAATGTGTTAAATTATTCGGGCACTGAATGACACCCCCATCTGTATATTATTAGGTATGCCAGGAGAACAAGAGGTGGTCAGGTACACCGCTCATTGATGCCCATGTAATATTGTGCTGAAGTCTTCAGGGAATCATGAGACTGAGGAATAGGAGAGCTGACTGTCTTGGCGTTGGTACATACATAAGCCCATCCTAATGCAATGCAGGTTTACAGCAATTATATATGTAGTATCTGTTCAACATTTTAGAAGGTCAGAGGAGAAATGACACTATGCATCTCCTTTTATTAACGTGATATAAGCAGGGTCTTCAAGTGGGCAGATGTAGAATTATTAAAACCACTTTGTTCTTCTGTAAGGACAGAAGAATGGTTTCCTATGTAGAGCGGCAGAGCCGGGCCGAGGAGGCCGATGCCTAGGGCGCATTGCTCTCCCTGTGTGCTCCCATTAGGTTACTGAACTACTAACATCCGAATGGCAGAGAGCAAACCCGTCTCCTGTCTTTCAGTGAACTCTGATAATATAGTTCAGAGCAACTCAAGGTTGCAAGCTACCAGCCTGATAGGCTAATAGTTTCCAGTCTTGTAAAGAACTCCAATCAGCTGTCACAATGTAACAGAGGTGAGAATGTGAAGCTGCTATCAGCCAAAATCAGCTTACTACAGGTTCAAATGACCCACCAGTGACCAAACAATAAATGCATACCTCCCACCTGTTCTGAATATTAGGAACTCAAAGGGGTGGAGCTTATATGAAAGGGTGTGGTTATGTCCAAAAGTGGGCATTTCAGACTGAATTAGGGACAGGGCTTATTTTGGCCTGATTTTGCTAATTGTTGGGAGGTATGTTAAATAAGTTCCTGTAAAACATTTGACACATTTGGGATCTACTAAATTATGTATTTTATCTAACCTCCTGAACTCCACCGAAAACTACATTTTATTACACAGAAGTTTGTTATCTTTTAGTAAGATGTCGCCTAGAACAGCATCACCTTCTTAGGGCTGTGATAACAGAACTATTGCATTAAAGCAACACTCCCATAAAAATATCAGGGTTTTTTTGTTTTTGTTTTTTTAAACATAAATCACTGTGGCAGGCTATAAGGAGAATGTTGGTACTTATCTTTATTTATTTTTTCTTTAGATTGCCATTAATGATTTACAATTTTACACTACCATGGCAACCACAGTCACATGGCACATGATGCAGTAAGCAGAGAGGCTTTGGAACGCCCCTCAGAGCTCTGTCTACACTGTGACATCTGCCGTATCCCTCTTCTGCAAACACATGACATGCTGAGAGCTGTGAGCCTGTGTCTGCACAGCACTGAGCCTTTTTGTGCCTGGCAGCCAGTTTTTCTTGTCAACCAGAGAACTTTAAAAAAAGGATATAATGATTTATAGTAGGATAGCTAAGAAAAATGACTGACGCATGCTTAAAAAATACTTATTTTGCTATTTAAAAAGGAAAAAAAAATCTATTGCTGCTTTAACAGAACTACATACTTAATAAAACTTAATTTTCGGAAATTAAATAAATCTATTTTTACAATTTATTTTTTAATTTGTAGAACTGAAAGTCTCACAGGTGCCCAAATGGAGAGACTAGCCAAGTGAAGGGGCAAGTTGACCCTTATTTCTCCAGACCACTACATCGGGGGCAGCTGAATGTCAGTGACTTGGCAAAATTTAAACTTTCATGAACTGCGGCGTTAATTGGTGCATGGTTAAACCTCTTCTCATGTTTGAGCAATAACATCACTAAACAGTGTTCATACAGATTATTCTGCACAAACATATCATTAAAATGAGGGGCAGCACGGTGGCTAAGTGGTTAGCACTTCTACCTCACAGCATTGGGGTCATGAGTTCGATTCCTGACCATGCCCTTATCTGTGTGGAGTTTGTATGTTCTCCCCGTGTTTGCGTGGGTTTCCTCCCACACTCCAAAAACACACTAATAGGTTAATTGGCTGCTATCAAATTGACCCTAGTCTCTCTTTATGTGTGTATGTTAAGAAATTTAGACTGTAAGCTCCAATGGGGGAGGGGCTGATGTGAGGGAGTTCTCTGTACAGCGCTGCAGAATTAGTGGTGTTATACAATTAAATGATGATGATGATGATGTATTTATAGTGTAATACGGCAGAGGTGCCCAAACTCAGTCCTCAAGAGCTACAAACAGGTCATGCACAGGTGAATTAATCCATTTTGGTTGGGTCAGTAATTATCTTACATGTTTCAACAGACAGAAATCCTGAAAACATGACCTGTTGGTAGGTCTTGAGGACTGGGTCTGAGCACCTCTGGTTTCCTTTATTTATTCTGTTACAATTAGTCACTGTGACAGTTATCTCTCCACAAATGACAGCACACACCTAAGTTACATACAGATACAATGTTACTTAACAGCAGCAATATGGTTAACACAAGTCACGTCAGATTTCTGTGTTTAAGAGGATCGACAGATTGGACATTCCAAAGAATACAAAAACAGCCCTCAATCATTTTTATTGTAACAGGAGAAAGAACGCTCAAAAATATATATAGATATATTAAAAAAAATAAAAATCCTAATCTACTCTGTAACATCAATTTTCCAGTGCCTGGGAACAAACATGTGGGTTTCTTATTGACAATCTGGTAGGAAAACGATTGTTTTTACATTCGCTTTCTAGTCTCATGGTGTTGTATTAAATTGCACCAGCTCGTTTTTCAATTGCCAAAAGCAATTTCCCAAACACTTTGCCCCACCCTATGCTCGGTCTTCTGCCAGGTTACTACAAGGCTGCAGCCAAATTAAGCAGCCCTGGGTAGGAAATGTCTCTGTGCTGCGTTCTGCTCTCCAGAAGCAGAGGAAGGCGAGTGAAAGGTATACATACGAGTGGACTCAGGAAACCGGACACTGCCATACCTGTGTGAGCACATTGCACTGCGCTGGATATGGTCCACTAGAAAATTAGATTGTCCTTTCTTGTTTCCTAATATTCCGGCTAACATATGAGCAGTTATTTAATGTAGTCTTACAACTTGAAAATTTGATTAGGGAAGTTTAGTGGAAAGGTTGCACCATGGATGCTTTCGGCTTTGGGGTAGGTCTGCAGTTACTACAAATCCACAATTCTGTTTGCCGATTGTGCCAAAAGTCGAGTGACAACATCATCGTTCAAGATGGCCACAAATGCTCAAACCTTAGGAAACACAGCCGGATTTCTGCCATCTCCGCATATAATCACACAACATAGGCAGATCTTCTTCCGAGTGCAATCTACGTCATGCCGCCCCAATAATGACACTACTGACTGCAATCAGACATTAGGGTTGTTTTGGGCAAACACACGCTGCAATGTCGGACGACCTGCCTAATTAAAGATACAATATAGCTGTGTGCATGACCATCCAGGTTTAGCCAAACCCTTAGTCAAAGACAAACCCCCGATTTTAATTACTTTTAAGGGGGTATTCAATTGTCTGCGAGTTGGTTTTTTTGAGTTTGTTTAGTCAGTTTTTTATAATTTTCGAGCGGGTTAACTTTACTCGTAATTCAATTCCATTTGTAACGCTACGTTTTTTTTCATGAAACGCTCCTCTCGCGCTCCAGTAGAAGGTCTACTGAAAGTATAGGGTGTACGAGAGGCAGCTACGTTAAAAGCTATTCAATTGTTTTTTTAACGCGGCGGGTAAAACTGGCAAATATGCTATTTTATCTCGCACCTCATTGGGGTGTGTTAAAATTGAAAAAGTATTGGAAATAATGTAAAAATGTTGTAAAAAAGTTAAACTTGTTTATCACTAATGCCTAACTTGTGTAAGTTGATTTTCTTGTGAAAAAATATTGAAATAAAAAAAATAAAATCACTAATTAATTAAATTTATGTATGTTTTTGGTACAAATATGAATGTAGTAATGTGTTTTGACATGGTATAGATAATTGTATGGTAATTGTTCAATAAAACAATATGCTAAAAGAAAGTACTGTAATGTAGATATTATCAATGTGTAATCATCATCATCACCATTTATTTATATAGCGCCACAAATTCCGCAGCGCTGTACAGAGATCTCATTCACATCAGTCCCTGCCCCATTGGAGCTTACAGTCTAAATTCCCTAACATACACACACACATAGACACACAGACTAGGGTTAATTTGATAGCAGCCAATTAACCTACTAGTATGTTTTTGGAGTGTGAGAGGAAACCGGAGCACCCGGAGGAAACCCACGCAAACACGGGTAGAACATACAAACTCCACACAGATAAGGCCATGGTCGGGAATTGAACTCATGACCCCAGCGCTGTGAGGCAGAAGTGCTAACCACTGAGCCACCGTGCTGCCCGTAATACAATCTAATGTATGGAAATGTATGCAAAACCTTTTTTTGTGTTATACATGACAGCGTTAAAACTCCCTTTCACTCCCATAAAATCTCGCAAACACAATTTTTTAAAGCGCGGGGGCAGCGTTCCCTCTTTTTCAATTGAATTGCACAAGTTTTCCTGCTGCGCTAACTCCAAACGGTCGCTATTGCCGGCAAAAACCCGCGGGAGATAAAAAAAAATTAACACGGTGGGGAAAAAAAAATCTTGCTAACAATTGAATACCCCCCTAAGTGTGTAAAATATAGACTCATTGCTTCCATAGCTAAAAATAAAGAAGGGTTTATCAGCGTCCTAATTTCAATATGCGCAGCTTTGGCAGGTATGTATTAAGAGGAAAGCAGGAGGGTCAGGGGACATGACGCGCCACGTCTGGACACCTTTTCAGAGGTGGTGTAGACATGTCTCAATTCAAAAAATGGAGTGCTGGGAGGAGAGCACATTTATTCTTCTATCAAAAAAACAGATATATAATAATGATACACACAGTAATTATCAGCTAACAGATCCCTACTCCGCAGCAGTGTATAACACACATGTATTCTGTACAGGCTTGTGCAGCATGTGAATTATATTGAAAAATGTACTGGCAGCAAGACTTTTCCCCCCAGCCTGCAAACCTTCAAGTGTCCCCTGAAAACTCACCTCTTCAGACAAGTTCATCACATTTCCAAACCTCCTCCTTTGTGCTCACAATACTCACTTACTATACCCAAACAACCTACTGACCTCCAAACCAGCATTGCTGTGTGCCCGGATGATATAACTCTGATACGCACTTCTCTCCCATTGCAATATGCAACATGTGACACTTAGGGGGAAATTCAATCCCCCCCAGAAGTAGCGCCACGTTAAATGTATTACCATTATTACGGTAATATTAACCCCAGCTCCCTGAGCTGTGAGCAGAAAGCCAGGTTAATATTACCGCAATAACGGTATTTACGCGCACTATTACCGTAATACTGGTAATAGTGCGTGGGCGGCATTACTTTTTCAAGTAACGCAGCCAATTAAATATCCCCTTAGGAGTATATTTACTATTCGGTGGTTCCGTAGAACAGCCGATATTCGATGCTTTGAAGTCATTTTTAAACAGCAATTTTATTAAAAAGACAAAACCCGATGGACGTGGTCTTTAATAAAAGTGCAGTCTAGTCCTCAGTACACAAGTGACCAGGCATAGCAGATTTACGCACATGCCGTGAAAGTGGAAGCCTGGACTTGGGAAGTCGGGGACTGGGGAATACATAGGAAGACATCTATGATATCTTCTTATATTCCCCTTGGTAGACTTCTACCACCATCCTGAGATGCGATAGCCATAAGAGGATTCCTGCAGTACATGGACCACCGGGATCCTCCTTAAATAGTGAGCCAGCAATAGTGTCAGCTGGAGCGGGCTATCAGTGACGATACTGTGTACGTTCCAGATTGTACAGCACAATGGAGTATGCTAGCGCTATATAATTACATAAAATTATCCTGTTTGCTCCAATACAGAGCACTGGAAGCAAGAACACAAACCCAGGACTTCTTTTGTTTTATAAACAGTAATTATATATTTCTTCAGACCTGAAGATGAGGGAACATTTATTATTTCTCTGTTTTCCTGTTTTATATTACAGGCTAAGGTGATATCACACATTGTTAGATTTGGGGGGGGGGCAACTTGCTCACACAGCTGGAAACAACTTCACCTGACTGCAATGCCGTGTGCTGCTGGCCGTGACTTTGGAAAGAGGTGCAGCTAATGTGGGAACTGAAGTACAGATGACGATATAATCTTCCCAGCCCCGGACCGCAGGCTGGTGAATCATGTGCAAGTTCTCTGTCTCACTGGGAAACAGATGACTCTGCTTTTCTGCTTCCCTCCAACCTGAGGTCATCCATCATACCCAGCTGGGACCTACTGACAATCACTTACTGACATGCAGTTATATCACTCAGGGAGACTGTTTGGATTTCTAGTAAATGCTGCTCCTTATACACTAGCTAATTATTGCACAGTTAAGGGATTTGAATATGCAGATGCACACTCCGCTGAAGATGCTGCAGAACCGCTTGCAAAATCCAACTGAATCCGAAGATAATAATGAGGTGCATGCATAGTTATAAATGATAATTAGAAATGTTAGTGGATTTAGGTTTGCGATTTAGGTTTGCGTTTAGTTTATTCGCAGGCGTGTAATTTGTCTGCGTCTTAAGGTCATAGGTGGAATGAGAAACAGAAGAAGGACATTGATGTATGTGCTGTGACATTTTACATACAGGGTTGCAGTGATTTGTGTGTTGATAATGCACTCATTCCTCACAAACGCTTACCTCAGTTGTGGTTCCAATATCAGCAGATGGGCTGCATGTACTGGTATCCTGTGGTGCTGTGCCGACACTGCTCCTGATGGGTGAGCTGGGAGCGGCTGAAGAGTCAAAGTACACGGAGGACTGGTGTAAGGTGCCCCTTCTCTGCATTCTCTCCCACACTGAGCTCATGGTGTCCGTTATCTGGTACAGCAACTCCACCTAGAATCCAGAGGCATATAAACATGTGGGTTACTGTTAAAATGTCATTAGCAGAAAACTAATGTTTGTAATTTAATAATGGGGAGGAGGCTTCTCCATCTTACATGATTCTGGAATGGGGAAGTAGATGGGAGAGTGAAAAGAAGACTAAATATTCATAGATCTGAGAGACTGTCTGTAGGCCAAGTGCCAGAAATGCTTTATGCAGCTTGGCAATTTCAAATATGACAAGTGATATCACTGAAAGATTGAAGGGGCATGCTTTACGATTTCACCTTTTTGATCTATTTAAGTATCTGTTTAGTCACTGACTACAGTTTGAGTTTCTTTCTATAAAGTAAATATTTAAAAATTTAAACAAACTTAACTTGTAGAAAGAGCTACAGTGGAAAGTTCGGGGGCGCGACCTGCATTTGTGCTTAGAGTTCCTTTTTACAACTGTATGACAAAAGAGTACATCATTTTACCCCTACTTCCAATATTAAGTAACAGATGCAAAGCAGACGATATAACACATTGATCTAAAAAGGGATTCCCCACCTTTGCAAAAGTTTAATTTATTAGATAATGCATTGCTTGCTGTTTTTGGATTGGCTTTAAATTGAGAATGCTGTTATATCATCCAGGCAAATATGTTCTTATTTATTTTGAAAAAAGTGTATTGTTTTTTTTATTTTCCATTGTTTCCTTGTTTATAATGCCTATGCAAGTAAAACAAAGTATATATATATATATATATATATATATAAAAATAAATACATATATATACACATATATACACATGCACAAACAAAAGCCCCATCTTAAGTTATTCCCTGTGAATAAAATCACTCAGGTCATGCAGGGATGAAAAACCAGTGGTCATTAATCTAATATTTGCCAAATCAGTTGCACACCTCTCATATTACTATTGTCAAACAAAAATAAACAATTAACCAAAATATGGCATTGATATTAGCTTTAAACAATCCATGCCGGAGGCAGCCATTTTGTGGGTTTAGTCAATATTCACAGTTTATGAATTCTTTCTGACCTATGACCTCGCCGATGCACAAAGACATGGCTCAGACCATAAAATGGCTGCCTTGACTACGTCGGTGATAGATACCTTTGACAGGAAAGCAGACACATAATAATTAGCAACAGATAAAGATATCAAGATTAAACATCATTTAAGATACAAACACACTTTTAAATAATAAACAACTGTGAGAGAGAATCCACGGTAGGAAACAATGCTGGGAGTCAGATCGCGCTGACAAGCTTCTCAAAGAAAACATTTTGGCAAGAAGTTTCATTTTGCAGCAACAGCAAAAGATCACTGGTGGCTTCTGGAGATGAGGCGATTTCAGAATGTAAATATATAAACACATGGCTAGTCAGACTGAGAAGAACGCGTGTATATACTGTCCAGCTCCATATCCCACGGGGAATTGTCATTTCAATATTCACAGAACATAATGTTTAACTTGCACGTTGTTTGACTCAGTTGGGAGATATTTACACAAGCGTTGGTAAATAAGCATTAATCACGGAATGTATATGACAACTTATTTGCCATGCAGTGTATAAAACATGGCTGCACAGAAAAAACTAAAGACACGGTCTGCAAGTAGATCACAGCTGGATGCCATATTCTCCCTGCAGAGGCCATGGGAGTTTTCATATATATATATATGTATGCATATATGTATGTATTTGTAAGACTGCTCAGCCTGGGGACACATGCGGGTTCTCATATCGGCTTCTTATGTGGGCCAAACAGATGCAGAGAAACTAAGGGGTCAATCTTCATTTGATGTTAAACAGCACTTTATTTTTCTTGATTTCTCTAGTCGATGAAAGCTTTCAACACTGGAGAAGCCAGTGTAATTTACATAAAAATGCTCCTCTATTTTCTATAAATTCTCTCTTTGTTTTTCTAGGTGTAGGCTGAGCAGAGCACTACCATCTATCGGCAGCAGCACTTCAATTCTGAACTGCAGTGACAGAACAGTCACAAACACAAAAATAAATTTCCATCTGGAAGCCCAAAAAGGATGAACAGTCTGTATGAGAAATGTGATTTTGCTAAGCTGACGCCATCTTATGGCCTTATAGCCATTTTGTTCTCTTATAGCTTAATGACAGATTAGATACAGCTAGTTTGTAGGAGTTATTCATTGTTTGCAATAAACTGCCCATGACCTTGAATATAGTAGAACAGTTGATAAACCAACTCCCCCCTGGGGAGTATTCCTGTGTGAAAATTAGAGAATGTAGCAACATCTGTGTAAAGGGAACATGAGTGGTTAAAACCTTTTGGGGTGTAGTTTTCTGTAATAAGTGATTTTTGCTATATAGATATGGACTTGTAACTAATAAAGCAGAGCTAATTGTACACGCAAACCATGTAGTGTATTTAATTCTCTCCAGCTGATGAGCTCATAACTGATAAACAATCTGATTTAGATTTGACACTGTATGAATATGGGGTTCTGTCATTTGCACTGAAAATGAGTTTGGAATAATAAAAAAAACAAATTCTCTATTGCTGTTTATAGTTTCAGGAGCTCCTCCACAAAGGAATTGTGAGTAGAGATATGCAAATGGCCACCTTTTTACAGGAGTTCTCTGCAATATTTCTAGTGTACATACACAGTGGTATATTTAGTAAACTGTGGGTTTGAAAAAGTGGAGATGTTTCCTATAGCAACCAATCAGATTATATCTGTCAAACTTGTAGAATGTACTAAATAAATAACTAGAATCTGATTGGCTGCTATAGGCAACTTCTACACTTTTTCAAACCAGCAGTTTAGTAAATATACCCCACAGAGTGAGATCAGGGCCGGATTTACCACTATGCAACCTAGGCACTTGCCTAGGGCCCAGCGGTCCCCAGAGGGCCCTCCCAGGGCTGGCGGTGAGACCAACCTTTAAAAATGGGCCACTACTTATGGGACAGTGCTATGTGCTTGCCAGCCAGGCCCTGAATAAGGCTATATGTTATGCTAAAAACTATAGTGCTATGGATTTTTTCATGGAGGGGGCCCCAAACCAGTATCTTGCCTAGGGCCCCATGAGGTCTAAATCTGGCTCTGAGTGAGATAGAGGAGTTTAATTCCAATACTTATTTATAAAGATCTCAAATGTACAAGACTGAATTGTAGACCGTTATCATCATATTTCTATTACACTTGACAAAAAGGATCATTTAATAAACGGCAATAAAGTTAAAATCCCTCCTATCTGCTTGATATATCAACAAATGGTTTATTGCACTTAAGTGATCAGCCAATCAAGAGCCATTTTTCTCAAATCCACTGCGCTGATGTTAATAACAGCTTCTCAGGGACACAGGATTTCAATTGACTGTATAACTCAATTAGTTCATATTATATATAAAATAAAATGGATTCTGTTACATGTCTTAAGCAATGCAGCTGACTGGAAAAGTTGGGGCTTTTTCACTTTGTATTGTACCTCACATGGTGTGCACACAGGTTTTTCACAAGTAAAGTATTCCGACAACTGTGGCATTATTGTAAAACATTGATGATATGATAAATGTCTAGGCATCTGATTGGAAACCTGCTGACCCGCACTATGCCAATCAAAAGTGTTGCTCCTTGATAAACAAAACATTCCAAATTATGCAGAGGAATAAAAACAACTGCAATGTTTTATTTGAAAAGGGGTCATTCCACATCCCAACACACAAAGTAAATAAGTAGGTGTTAGCCCATTCTTACTTAATAGATTGTGATTAAAGACACTTAAAATATTAATACGTAGACTCATTACCCACATAAGTAATGCTGCAAAAGTGTTAATTGCTAGGGAATGGAAGAAGCAGCCTCCCCCCACACCCCCAATAGAGAGCCTTTGCCAAACCGCATATGGTGTGCCTCTTCCATGGAATATCTATCCAACTTACTTAACAATAGGGTATCCTGAGTTCCATGATACTTGGACCCTTTGGTACCAATACCATGATTCCACCCAGCCGGGAACCATTGCAGCATTCAATACATCGAGCTTTCTCTCTGTCAAAAATCCCTGTCCTTTCCCTCCTCTCCCCCCTATACACACATATATTTGTCCCCCCATGAATGTACTGAATGCAGCAGGATTTCAGAGGCAGGATATCAAATCGAAAACATAAAAACATTTACTAGAATGGAAAAGATAACAATGGTAGCAACGGATTTCCTTGGGTGTAAATACACCATACATTATGTTCAATTGCAACTTTGCATTTTTTTATATATACATAATATATATACCAAACGTTTGGAATCACCAAGAAATTGCTTGTTTTTTTTATTTTTATTTTTTATTTTTATGAAAGCAATAACTTGACTGAAATTATAGTCCATACACTAACAATGTCATAACTTATTATCTTTATTTTGTATAATTGTTTCATTCATCAATCTTTACATTCAAAGAATCCTCCATTTGCAGACATTTGGCATCTAGCTGTCAGCTTTTGAGATATTTTGGGTGAAATTTGTACCTACAACTTCTGTAGCTCTTCCCAGAGGTGTGAATGGCTTGTGGGGCATTTTTTCCTGAGTTTACGGTCAAGGTCATCCCACAAAAGCTCAATAGGGTTTAGTTCTGGTCAGTCCATCAAAGACAGTACTCTGATTCCCCGTTTCTTTACAAATAGGTTGAACATAGCTCAGACATATGCTTAGGATCGTTGTCCTGCTGTAGGCTGAAATGTGCACCAATCAAGTGCTGACCACAGGTGATGAGATAACGTTGTAAAATATCATGGTTATCTTTCTGGCTATTCCTTGCACCTTACCAGCACCAACACAGCCTCATACCATTACATCTCCTCCTCCATGCTTGTCAGAAGGCATTGTGCCCTCCTCCAGAATCCTTCATTTGCTCTACGTCTCACATATGTTCTCCTCCTCGAACCAAACACCTCCAACATAGACTCATCCGTCCATAATATTCCTTTCCAGTCATCCACCGTCCAGTGTCTGTGTTCTTTATCTGATTAAAACTTTTCCTATTTATCAGTTTCCCAGAGTCTTGTTTCTCAAACTGCAGACTGATGTACTTATCCTATTGTGCAGTTATGCATCTGGGTCCTTAACTTTATCTATCCTGGGTACATCCAGTTTGCTTTTGTCACTCAACACATTAGTGGAAACCTTTGTATGAAACATTCAGTTTTTTACTGACAGACGGAATAGCCTTTATTTCTCAAAACAACAACAGACTGACGTGTTTCTCGAGAAAGCTATTTTGTTTTGCACATATTTGAACCCAGAATTTATTGAGGTCCCTTTTTTCTCTCAGGGAATCTTATTTATTATTATGAGGATTCTTTCCCCTCTTTGTAGGTAGCCACGCATTAAGGTTGTTTCTTCCTCGTCCCCTCTGTCCCGGGCCCCTGACTGTTCCCCTCTCACCGCACACTGCTCCTCAACTGATCCTGGTATCGCTACTCGGGGTCCTATTACCAGGGCCACACATTCAGTCACTGGGAAGTGTGAATAGCAATGCCAGAAGTAATTTAATGGTACAGTGATTTAAAAAAAGACCCAAAAAACAGCTCTTTCCCGTAGAGGCATTGACTTCATAAGTCCTCTGAAGGTGTCCTGTGGTATCTGGCACAAAGACATTAGCAGCAGATCCTTTAAGTTCTGTAAGTTGTGAGGTGGGGCCTCCATGGTTTGGACTTGTTTTTCCAGCACATCCCACAGATACACTATCAGATTGTGATCTGGGGAAATAAGAGTTCAACCTTGAACTCTTTGCCATGTTCCTCAAGCCATTCCTGAACAATTTTTGCTTTTTGAGCGAATTATTCTGCTGAAAGAGGACGTCATTAGGGAATACCGTTGCCATGAAGGGGTGTACTTGGTCTGCAACAATATTTAGGTAGGTGGCACGTGTCAAAGTAACATCAACATAAATGCAAGGACCCATGGATTCCCAGCAGAACATTGCCAAGAACCTCCGCCAGCTTGCCTTCTTCACATAGTACATCCTGGTGCCATTTCTTACCCAGGTAAATGACGAACATGCACCTGGATTTCCACAAGATATAAAAGAAAATGTGATTTATCAGATCAGGCCACCTTCTTTCATTGCTTCATGATCCAGTAGTGGTGCTCTCGTGCCCATTTTAGGCACTTTCTGCAGTGGATAGGGGTCAGCATGGGGACTCTGACCGGTCTGCAGCTACACAGATAACTGCGATGCACTGTCTGTTCTGACACCTTTCTAGCTTTGCCAGCATTAACTTTTTCAGCAATTTGTGCTACAGTAGCTCTTCTGTGGGATTGAAGCAGATGGGTTAGAGCCTTCACACTCCACGTGTCTCAATGATCCGTGTGCGCCATTGACCCAGTCGCTGGTTCACCACGGTTGTCCTTCCTTGGACCACTTTTGGTAGGTTATAACCACTGCATACCGGGAACACACTACAAGACCTGACGTCTTGAGGATGCTCTGACCCAGTCTAGCCATCACAATTTGGCCCTTATCAAAGTCGCTCAGATCCTTACGCTTGCCCATTTCTCCTGCTTCCAACACATCAACTTTAAGAACTGACTGTTCTTGCTGCATAATATATCCAACCCCTTGACAGGTGCCATTGTAACGAGATAATATTATTCACTTCACTTGTCAGAGGTTTTAATGTAGTGGCTGATCGGTGTATACACACACACACACACACACACATAAACATATATGCTAGAATGGCAGATGTAAATCCTGCCCAAGCATAGTCTACAAACTATATTGTAGACGTGTGTAGTTTACATAAAATGTCTATGTATTTAGTAGGTTACCAGGGCACCCGATGGTGAAACTTTTAACTCATCTTTTGAACATTGTTTTGTGTGATTTCCAGCTTCATTTATTCTTCCCCTAAATACAGAGGTGTTAAATTACAGTACTAGGATGGGCTGGAAAATATCTTAATCTTGATGTACAGCAATTATATATTAATGACACCTCCAAACCCAGAATTGCATAATTGCTGTACATCAAGTTATCAAGTTTAAGATATTTTTGCAACCCATCAACCCATCCTAGTACTGTAATTATAATAATATATGTGTGTGTGTATCTCTGTAAAGTGCCAATATATAGTATAAGACTCACATATATCAAGAGGCTACACTACAACAATTAAAAGGATCTAAGCAAAACAGATAATCACCAGGAAAGTCCTCGTTCCACAATATAGGTAGAGCCATGAGACAGTAATGACATGTAACAATTGTACTGTGAAATTGCATTCAGATTCCTGCAAACAAAGGGGTGAAGAGAATGAAGAGCAGTAGAGCCCCCTACCCCCCCCCAACCCTCCTGCCCCCCTCACTGCTGACCATCATCGTGTTCTGACGGCTGCACTTCCTTCACACACATTGTTTGAACACTGCTACATACATTCCCACAAATAGTGGAGCAATTAAATTAATTCCCAAATTAGTGTGAGGTCTCCCTTGTTCTTTGCTTGGCAGCACTTCTGACACCCGCTGGTGCCGATTTAATTGTTATTAGTTGCAGTAACTAAACCAGCTCTGTTCCGCACAGTACTGTAAGATCTGTCAATCTCGCCAGCTGTACACACAGTAGTTTTTTGTTGTTTTTTTTTTTTTTTTTTTTAAATTTAAAAAGGGGGGAAAAAAGTTTAGTAATATTATAACTGTCAAATCCTTGGCAGCAGTATAATTAACATGTTACACCATGCTAAGCTTGCTCACAACGTATGAAAAATCATATCAATTTAACAGAGTTCATGATTTCCAGTAATTATAACTGTCAGGCATGACGTCATTTATACAAAACTGAAGTATAAAGGAGCTGTAAACATTATACCAATACTTTATTTAATCCCCCACATCTCATTCTAAGTATCGTTCTGTCACCACACAACGGGGGCTCATTCAGAGGTCTGCTTAAGGAAACACTTCCCCCATACTAAGCTGCCACCGTCTTGGGTACATATGTGTAAGTGACCTCGTATAGGGCGGACAGAGGGAATTTCCAACCAACCCAGAGGGCATGGCTGTGGGCAAGAGAAGCTTGGCAGGATAGTTCTGATGGGCTCTTGTAGTGGCATATAAGCAGCGGCACACTTTCCTAAACCTGGTCCTTAAAATTTGGTTTGATGACAAAGATTATTATGTAAACAAAAGATATTTCCTTCCAGTGGAGTAACACAGAAAAAAAATGTTTTAAAACTGCACATGAGAATCTTCTATTCTTATAAAATGCCACAAGTAATAAGCTCACTGCAAGCTGCCATGATTACACTACCGTGCAAAAGTCTTTGGCCAAACCTTATTTGTTTACATATATTGCTCTATGTTAATGAATATCAACTTTATTTGCTCCCTAACCTCATTATCATGATTAGAATCAAGACTTTAGGGCTTTACTTCAAATATACTTTACTTAATGTACCATATTATTTGTATACACAAGTGTAATTCATTTTCATCACAGTCCCAAGAGTTTATTGACATGGGAAAGTACGTAATTGTGAGCTGGTCGTTAATAAATCTGATTTATTTTATTCAATAATATTTTTAATCTAAAACATATTTTTATGAATTAAATATTTTATATCTTACCTTTTTTACAGTGTTAAAATCAATAATAATAACCATAACTTTTCCAAGATGAAAAAAAGGCTTGAATATTCACTTGAACTGTGTGGCAACATTCAAACTCTTTCTGAAGAAGGCTATATACTTATCGGCAAATTGCAGAACAACTACAAATTGAACTGTCTAGTGTAACTTATAGATTAGCTTGATACAAAAAACAAGAGATGTTCACTGACCCCCGTGTTTTGGATCTGGATTAACTTTGTGTTTTGGTTCCCTATTTTTTTTCTAAAATCCCTATTTATTTTTTTTGCTAAAATCACATAATTTGGCTCTTTTTTTGGTCCTACACTATTATTAACCTCAATAACAATAATTTCCAGTCATTTCCAGTCAATTTTTGTCATGGGACAAGAACATTGCTACCCCTCTTGTTTCTGTGTCAGCTATGGCACTGAGCAATGTCACTGGAGACTGGGGAGTGACAAGAACACTGCTACCCCTGTTTCTGTGTCAGCTATGGCACTGAGCAATGTCACTGGAGACTGGGGAGTGACAAGAACACTGCTACCCCTGTTTCTGTGTCAGCTATGGCACTGAGCAATGTCACTGGAGACTGGGGAGTGACAAGAACACTGCTACCCCTGTTTCTGTGTCAGCTATGGCACTGAGCAATGTCACTGGAGACTGGGGAGTGACAAGAACACTGCTACCCCTGTTTCTGTGTCAGCTATGGCACTGAGCAATGTCACTGGAGACTGGAGAGTGACAAGAACACTGCTACCCCTGTTTCTGTGTCAGCTATGGCACTGAGCAATGTCACTAGAGACTGGGGAGTGACAAGAACACTGCTATCCCTCCTGTTTCTGTGTCAGCTATGGCACTGAGCAATGTCACTGGAGACTGGAAAGTGACAAGAACACTGCTACCCAGTGAGCAATGACACTAGATCTCCCAGGGGGGAGGTATGTCATTCACCGGACTGTGAGTGCCATTTCCCGTGTGTTCAGGAACCGTGGCCGTCCGCCATCCTGAGGGTCTGCGCATGTGCAGCCGTTATCAAGCCTTCAATACCTTTTGCTTTTAATTGATTGGATGATCAGGCAACCCTCCCTATTTAAACCACCTGTGATCATTACCTGGTTGCCTGATCTTGGAGTCTCATTCCCCATGAGCCTCTGAAGCTGTTCCTGTGTTCCTCGTGTATTCAGATTCTGCTGATTCCTGTTTACTGCTATTGTGGTTGCCAGACCACTTCAACTCTCCTGTGTTCATCGTGCCTGCACTCAGCTGATTCCTATCCGCTGCCTCCGTTACTACTACAGAGTTCCTGCTCACTTCAACTCTCCTGTGTTCATCGTGCCTGCACTCAGCTGATTCCTATCCGCTGCCTCCGTTACTACTACAGAGTTCCTGCTCACTTCAACTCTCCTGTGTTCATCGTGTCAGCTCTCCGCTGCCTCCGTTACCCCTACTACTGGATATCAGACCGCCTCAACTCTCCCGTGTTCATCATGTTTCCAGTTTCACTTACTACTGCTTCCTGAGTATTGCTTCTTTGATTCTGGATTACCTGCCGTGCGCTGCACCAACCTGATTACCACTTCCACCCTCCAGTGGTCTCTCCTCCTGCCGGCCTTCAGGTATCCCTGCACGTCGCTCTGACAGCCTGCTCTCCTGAACCGCGGTATGCATACTTTCCATTGACTTTGCTTTTGTATTTCATATCCATCTGGACTGAGTTGTGTTCTTCTCCAGAGCCTCCTATCCACTGAAGCTATGGTTACCATTGACTTTGTTTTCTATTGCCTGGATTGCTATTGAGACTTTGTATACTTCAAGCAGCGCTGGTCAGTTATTGTTGTATTGTGGATATCATCGTGGGATCAAGTTCTGTGTGCCCCGTGTATACTCTGCTTTACATTCATCTCCTCGTGCCCCTCCTCACATATATATAGCAGTGGTACAACTTGCTGACGCAGACCACTGACTCCTGTTCCCTGTGACACCAGTTTCAAGTATCCTCTCACATAGCAGTGGTACAACTTGCTACACGCAGACCACTGACTCTTACTACCTCCTCGCTACTCCTGGACATTCCTCCTCACTATAGCAGTGGTACAACTTGCTATACGCAGACCACTGACTCTCCTCACATTTCCTTGTCCATCTGGTTCCTCGTGTACAGTCATCTACTCATTACCAGTTGCTGCTAGTCATAGACTTTCCTTGAGCATTCTCTCACCATCTGCTGTTTCTCCTGTTCCGTTGTCACCCTGCTACCAGAGAACCATAATACCAGCTATATTACTCTGGTAAGTCCATCATCTGGTGATATCCTGGGCAAAGACTCCTAGTGCCCGTGACAAGGTACTTATGGAATCCAAAACCCGCGAGATGCGATGACGCAACTATGACGTTTTGCCTTGATTCAGATCCGAGGATGTGCGAAAGTACCAATCCGGCTCGCAAGCCTACTCAGATACACTAAGTTCGGGTGGGTTCGGTTTTACGAAAACCGAGCCCAACCATCTCTAAAAGAAACAGGTATAAACGTGACTAAAAAAAACAATCTGAACGACCCAAGTGTACATCAAAAATGGAAGAAAAATATATTATCTTAATGAGTAATCGAAATCGAAGACTCCCAACAACTGCAATCAAAGAAGAACTCAATAAAATTATACAAACTCCAGTATCAGTTAAAGACGTCTGCATAATTTAGGCCTAAATGGTCACATAGCTTGCAGAAATCCATTGCTGAGGTCTGTAAATAAATTAAAACGACTTTGAAGGGCCAAATAACACTGGTATTGGACACTGGATCAATGGAAGAGAGTATTTTGGATCAACCAGTCCAAATTTGAACTTTTTGGAACCAGAGGACATAGTTAAACATGGTGGTGGTCATGTCATGATTTGGGGTGGTTGTCGAGGAGGAAAGTTTGAAGATTTAGTACAAATAACAAACTATGCATAAGAAATTAAATTACAGTATTTTAGAACATCACGCTGTACCAAGTGCAACTCGAAATGTTGATAAGGTGTTCATCATGCAACAAGATAACGTCCCTAAGCACACATCTAAACTGTGTATTAATTATTTGAAAAGTAAAGAAAAGCAGAAAGTTCTACAAATTATGACATTTCTGATCTCAATCCCATTGACAAACTCTGGGATGAATTAGACAGAAAAATGTGTGTAATAGCTACAATAAATAATAAAAACTTATCGGTATGTCTAAACGAAGCCTGGAAACACAACTTCCCAAACTTTATAAACATCGAATGCCCAAATTATGTGACGCAGTGATACGCGCAAAAGGAGGACAAATTGATGAAAGCCAAATTTAACCTGTAATTTATGTTATACTATAAAATTATAAATCATTTTGATAATGTTTAGTTACAATATCATGTAAAACATTATTATGAATAAATATTTCCCTTATTTCTTATTTTCCTTGCCCAAAAGACTTTTGTACGCTAGTGTGTATTTCGCTATGTGAGCGGTATATAGATTTAAAAAAACAAAGCAAAAAAACAAACAAAGTAAAATCTGGGTATGTTCAGTGTAGATTAATATTGATTGATTGGTCCAAATCACTACTGTGAAAGAGCAAATTCATTGGGGGTCATGATCAGGTCCAAAATATGTAACGGAGAGCGGGCAAAACCTCTGCTTGTAGACTATGCACAAGGATGTCATAAAACTAAAACATGCATAAATAAGCCAATAAAAATGTTGCTGTTAGAGTGTAATTAGAAACTGAAAAATAGCAGTCTATTCCAAACCCTGTTTAGCTATCTTGTACAGAAAAAAGTTTGCATATCATATTTGCACACATTTTATTATCTTAAAATGTTGGATTGCTTTAAATCATGAGGGACACATTTTAGGGAACATCTTTCCTATAAAAGCAGCACACAATGAGCTGCAGTGTTTCACAGATGACACAGGTGCAGGGGAGAAGACTGATACAGTGTAAGACACTCAATACCTCTGTGTGTGTTGGAACAGTTGTGAGTTCCCAGTGGTTACTGTCAGAATAGAGTTTTGACAGAATGTTACAATGATTCTGTTAAAATATACTGCACACGATGACCCTGTATAATACAATATATTCCTAACCCTGTCTGTAGAGACTTGTGTCTGAATCTGTATATGCAAAGAGTAACCATTTAGGCCACAGTTAAAGTATACTTGATATTTCTCCAGTATCATCTGTATAATCTGCACTTACACGGGAACAACAATATTTATATAACAATGTTCCTCACAAAAGGGCATAGCTAGGGTATGTAGCTATGTCTATATTACTGAACACGTTCTGCTCTATGTTGTGGTTGGGGTATAATGAGGAAGAAGGAATAAAAATGATAGGAGGAATTTCATGAGAAACACTTTTAGCCAAATTCTACTGCAGAAACATATAGGGCCTGATTCATTAAGGGACGTAAACGGAGATTTTGTGCATATAATCTGCCAAATTACTCTGGGCATGCCCAGAACTGGACAATACGCCACAGAACACTGCCAGGTTTAATTCACTTTGAGTGCAAAGGACACTTACTACAGCCTACGATTCCAGGGAGAGAACAGAATGGGGAAGGGGCACAGGCTAAGGGCATGACAATCACGAGCGCAAGCAGCAGGGGAAATTTGGCACATTTTAGCCTGGGGGCAAGACTCGACTCAGCTGCCTATTAGTACCATTTTAAAGGGAAAAATATACAAGTAGCCCAGTGACCCTGCCCAAGGTGGCCCACTATGAAACCGGCCCGCCCCCCCCTGCCCATTCTGCCCCTGGCAAGCAGTAGCGTACGATTCACAATCTCGACATCTCTCAGGTACTTGTTTCTCAGCCGTATCTCATGCACCAGGTCTGGTCTAACTGCTAATTACTAGTGATGACGGCTGTGTACTCTAGAACATGTGTTTGCAATCAGGAGCAAAATGTATTTTATGCACAGTGGACATTAAGTTCATCCTAATAAATGTGTGTCATATATTCTTGCTATGGGCCTTCATCTGGATTCTATGTTGGGTTTTGGCTGCCTCTCTGGGTCATGTGGCTCCTTCTTTAATCCCTTTATCGCTTCTAAAAGCCTTCTTTCGAATCTTGTGTGTCATTATCATTCCACAATACAACAGCTTGTACATATTGGAGGACAGGGTCTCAGAAGCAGTGGAGGGGCATGAAAAAGGGTGCGACTACAGATCTGAAAAATGACAGAGCAGGCAAAGGGTTAATATGCCTTTTAAAAAGGCATATACTTATTAATCTGATTGTGATTGCAATATCCCAAACGCACAAACATGGAGAGTTGCTCAAAACAAACTGCTGCGGAGGCTTGGATTGTCAATGAATGTAACAAGGACAACAGCACCTCATTTCACCATAGACAGCTGTTTCGATCGTATTATAAATATAAGTCTATAATTTGAATTGTTCTATAGAACATTAGCATCACATTCTCTTTACACTTCACAAAGGAGACGTAATACGAATGGCCCACCATAAAGGCCGTCACAGCTAAGCAGAAAACAGACTTCAAAAGTGAACCCACACACACTGCCATTTAAAAAGAACACAAACACAAAGCAAAGTCAGGTCACATTCTGTGTCCCCCAGCACCTTTCCATCCCACTCTCCTATGATGTATTCCAGACTCTCATAACTGCTTTCCGCCTTCCAATCAGAACTTCATGTAGCGTGAAAGAGCACCAGGGTGTGAACCCGACTGCAGGAATTTTTATTGTTGTTTAGCACGTGTATCCACAAGTCAGCACTGCCATGCGTCAGGATGCACACAAAACCCTACATCTGCTACTTATTTCATCCCATCAGCAAGAGATGGGGCTGCTGGAACACTGAGGAACCAGCTCAAGCTACAAAAGCCCTCAAACATATCAAAGCGAAGAGGACTCCAGCTCTGCAAAGCCTCTCATTGCTTCCACAACGAAAGGGTTAAGGGACACACCGAGCAACGAAAATGATTTTACATTAGACATATTTTGTGTCTTTCCTTATGAAGATACAGTAAAATTGTAAACTAACTAAAAAAATAAAGGGTGGTCCTTCCCTGCCTTAGTTATTATTGTTGTGCAGAAATGTTATCTGACATAGGGCAAAATATTAGTTTTTCTACTATGAACTGACAGTGTTGTGTTTGTCTAATGGGAACAGTTCAATCCAGAAGCAAACAGCAGTAAACAAAGTATAATCTAACACAGCTGAAGAGAGAATTATTCTGTACAGATCATGCACAGATCGGGCTGACTCTGCACAGATTAGATGAGCAGATAAAAGTGCTCAGATCGCTACTTAAATTTCAAGGATATGCATCATTTATATTAGCCGAGGTGTAATACAGTTACCAATCCCTTGTCCTAAACAGGGACGCATCATTTGTGTATTGTACTTAAAGAGTAGATTAAACTGTTCGCCAGATTGAGAAACCATTTGTGCTATTGTTCCATTAAGGCTGCCTAATATTTTACATGCTGAGCAGAAAACCTTATCCTGCACTAATGAGCTCCAATAAAGTAAAGACGATTTCCTTGCGCAGACCTATGCGGAGCTCTGACTATCAATGGACCTGGCTACGCCCAGAACAATGTCTATCCCACCCCCAACATCATCACCCATATCCCTAGGCATTAGACCCATGCCGCAAAGCTACTGCACTGTGGGAGGGTTATTAATCCTCAATTTACATTTTCAACACAGCTTTTGGAAGAGATAAAAAAGATGAGTATAAGAAAGGAAACAATGGTGGTTTAATCCAGCAGTAACGTTCATTAATATCGGATTACAGCCGCTGTCTATATAATGTACTTGTTGAAGAAATCCAGCTACATTTATGTATATTACTTATTGCACAAGAAAGACATACAATTTAAAGAGACATACAATGTAAAGACACATACAATCAGTTTAAATCATAATAATAATAATAATAATTAATCTGCTAACCTGTGGATTTGAGCACTTTATTTCTAGCGGTTCAAGGTCAACGTGCAGACAGACGACAAAGGAGTGACCAGCCTCAGGCCCAGCAGAGGGCAGTGTGTGTGACGTGACCGCCAGCGTGGACGTGCAGCCCATGGGCTCTACTAAGCTTAGTATGACTTGATGCTCCAGGAGAGTGTAGACACTGAAGTGATGGAGACTTATGGTCCAAGGAAACGCAACTCCTAAATGGAAGAGGAAAAACAGTCAGCAGTTAGTAGTCCGCTAAGTGGTAATATACACTTGTTATAAACATTACACTTATTTGCTTTTCAGTGCAACATTCAATGAACATTATCCCAAAAATATTTTATTTATTCTATCCAATGTTTAATATATATATATATATGTTCAGTTATATCACATTTCTAACAAAAGAAAACAGCACAAGAAGCACTCACTAAAATGCACAACACAGAGTAAAGAAAAATAATAATGTCGCTTTATTCACTGACAACAAAACACATAAAGGCACAAATTGAACGTTATATTAAAACCAATGGTTCCTCAATAAACGCTGAGATAAATCTAACAAATCAAACCTATCCCATAAAACCAGATTAAGTATATCGCCATGATAAGTTCCTGTCATTTCTGTACGTGTGTGAATGCCACCACTGATGCTTTTGTGAAATCAGACTACATTTAAGACGTAGCTGTTATTTAAATGTGTATAACCTCTTTTCATGAACACATGTGTAACTTGAATTATTGCAAACATTGCACATACTTTTAAACACATGGTATGGTCTGTCAACAAGGATCAGATCAACATAAGTATAGAAGAAAGTCTTCTAGAAAAGGATACTATATGTAGTGTATTAGAGACAATTTAGAGTATAGAGACTACACAGGTTGCAAGCTCTGCGGGACAGAGATCTCTTTCACTGTTGTATGGAGTCTTTATTGCATTAATTTATTTTTTCTTCTGATCCAGATTAAATGTTTTCTATTTCTCTGCAGTGGCTCATCTGCTGTTATTACACATAAATGCATTTAACAATATTTATCATTTGAGGCTAGCATGAAATCCTGAAAGAAAAGCTACACCTAAAAATGTTATTTAATGAACTAAAACACATAATAAAATGCACTGCTTAGCTGTACTATAACTTTCCTTTGAAGCTCTTCTTAAAAAGTGAAGTGTGACGGGTTACTCTTCTCACTTCTTCAGGAACAGACACATCCTAGAGCATTTAGTCAAAGGCTAAACAGTTACTGGAACAGTGCAAACACATCAACAAGCAAGGTGAACAATGCTCATTTATACTGAATATTTTCTTAACATTTACACTGCTATGCTGCTGCTAATCCAGCAACGTGAACATAGTCCAGATCAAAGCACTGAAACCTGTGATCATTGCACCTTCTGTGCATCACTCTCTCTCCGCTCGCCAGATTGATGCAAGATAGAGAAGCTCACCCAACATGAGGAGTGAGGCAGCACAGTGGCCTAGTGGTTAGCACTTCTGCCTCACAGCACTGGGGTCATGAGTTCAAATCCCGACCATGGCCTTATCTGTGAGGAGTTTGTATGTTCTCCCTGTGTTTGCGTGGGTTTCCTCCGGATGCTCCGGTTTCCTCCCACACTCCAAAAACCTACTGGTAGGTTAATTAGCTGCTATCAAAATTGACCCTAGTTTCTCTCTCTGTGTGTGTATGTTAGGGAATTTAGATTGTAAGCTCCAATGGGGCAGGGACTGATGTGAATAAGTTCTCTGTACAGTGCTGCGGAATTAGTAGTGCTATATAAATAGCTGATAAAGATTCTAGCTGGTAATGCAGATTTATGTATCTCAGATACAACATTTAACTCACATATGGGCTTTCACACAAATTCATATTAAGTATTGAGCTTACTTACTTGTTCCTTAACATCACATATGCATATATCTCTAGAGATATAAAAAAAATAATAATGGAGTAGGACTTATATGCTGCACCTTATATGTACCTTATAAGTCGAGACTAAGACTGTTAATGATTTGATTACTGCTAAAACTAAAGGCCAATAGAGAAAGTAATGAGTCTCTTCTAATTCTCCTGGATCTCTCTTGCTGCATGCGATACTCTTGGCCACTCTCTCCTCATACAAACGCTACAATCCCTAGGTTTTCAAGACACTGTCCTATCCTGGTTCTCATCCTACCTATCTAATCGCTCTTTCAGTGTCAATTTCTCTGGATCCACCTCTGCTCTGCTTCTTTTATCAGATGGAGTACCACAAGGCTCAGTCCTAGGTCCTCTGCTGTTCTCTATCTACACCACTTCTCTTGGAAAACTAGTAAGCTCCTTGGGATTTCAGTATCATCTCTATCATCATCATTTATTTATATAGCGCCAACATATTCCGTAGCGCTTTACAATTGGGGACATACATAATAAACTAATAAACAAACTGGGTAAAACAGACAAAGAGGTGAGAAGGCCCTGCTCGCAAGCTTACAATCTATGGGACAATGGGAGATTGACACATGAGGTTAAGTATACATTTTGCATCTTGGCCCAGCGGATGATAACCAAATTTATCTGTCCTCTTCTCGCCATCTGTGATGTCCCGCGTTACTGACTGTCTGCCATTTAATCTTGGATGTCCTTTTGCCATCTCAAACTCAATCTTTCAAAAACAGAGTTAATAATATGTCCACCCACCAACAAAAGCATACCTGACATTTCTATTTCTTTCCACAATATGACCATAAATTCCAACCCGCAAGCTCGCTGCCTAGGTGTGATTCTTGACTCAGAACTATCCATTGTTTCCCTCTATATCTAAATCATGTTTTTTAGATGTATGTAACATTTACAAAATATGCACATATCTTACATAAGACACTGCAAAAACGTTAACTCATGCACTCATCATCTCCTGGATTCACTATTGCAATTCTCTTCTTACTGAATTTCCCCTGAACATGCTCAAACCCCTACGATCTATTTTGCATGCAGCGGTCAGACTGATTTTCCTTGAAAACCGTCATTTCTCTGCAGAGCCACTCGGTCAGTCTCTACATTGGTTGTCTGTTTTGTACCGAATTCAATATAAAATTCGTCTACTAACATACAAGGCCATCAACAAAACTGCACCAACATACATATCCACACTTGTTTCAAAATATGTCCCAACTCGACACCTCCGTTCTACAAAAGATCTGCGTCTCTCATCTACTCTCATTACATCCTCCCATTCCCGGTTTCAGAATTTTTTTCGAACTGCACCCACTCTGTGGAATTTCCTCCCTCACACAATAAGACTTTCTTCTGGCCTAGAAACTTTCATGCGTTCTTTGAAAACACACCTCTTTAGAAAAGCTTATAATATTTCTCAACCACCCTCTTAACCTCACTAGATTACCCTATTACCACCCGTTACACAAATTCACACAAGACAACTACCCCCAGACCAACATTGCTGTGTGACGGGATCAGGGGAGGACTGGACCAGGGGGCATCGGGCACCCGGGCTGCTCAGTCTAAGGGCTGTTCGGGCCGGCCGCCTCTCCCCATCCCCCCCCCCCGTGGATGAAATAATTTCTCAATATTACGGGAGGCCGCGTCACGTGACACACGATGCAACCACATCATGATGCATCGCGTGTCATGTGATGCAGCTGCCTGTGCCCCCCCCGGGCCGAAACCTGCCAGCCCGCGCCTGGTCGGGATCATTTAGCTTACGAATCACTTTTTATCCTTTGTAATCTGGCTGGTCCAATATGCAGTATGTAGATTTAACCTCATGTATCTGACTCCCATTGACCTATAGATTGTAAGCTTGCGAGCAGGGCCCTCTTCCCTCTCTGTCTGTATGTGTTACCCAGTATTGTTTATTACTGTTTGTCCCCAATTGCAAAGCGCTACGGAATTTGCTGGCGCTATATAACTAATTGATGATGATGATGATGTACCTGTGTGCATATAATATGTATCCTGCTCACTTGCCCCTATATCATTGATAGCATATCCTCACTGCAAGAACAGGCTGTCTTAAAATATTAACATGCATATTTTAGTCCATTGGTGGCTGGGGCTCCGCATTTCTTGTTGTATTTTCTATCCTGATCACCCCACTTTATCTATCCCTGACCTGGTTGTGATAGCAGAGAACTCAGTTACATAGAAGTAGCCGGGACTCCTACGAAGACTGACCGCAATACATAGCTCAATGATTTCTGAATACAAGGAATAGTTTGATACTGAGTGAAAAATACAAGGCTTGAGGCTATGACTTGGAGCTGGATATTGAAATAATTCTCTTACTTATGCACACACAGAGAAATTGAGATGATGTCTATATGTAAGGGTTATATCACCAAGTAACACAAATTGGACCAGACAGCTCCATTGTAATGCATTTATATATCATATGCTTTCAGGGTGCATGTTTTAAATTCACAGGAGCTAGAACCACTAAAATTCAAGTTTTTAATATCAAATACCCAAGTCACATCTTTCACAACATAACAATGAGCCAACAAATGTCTGCTGAATATTAGAGCATTGAATTGCTATTTCTACAGAGGGGAAAATTCCTATCAACATATTCATAAATATTAGTTTAATCCAGACCTTATTTATTTAGTATTCATGTAAAAACTCTCTAAATACTTAACATTTTTATGGGTTTATGTTACCAATTCTTCCCAAAAGTATCATAAGACGTTCTTCATTTTCCTCTATCACCCATCATATGTGTAAGGTAAAGCACAGTTGCCAACTCTCCCAGGAGGGAGAAAAGGCTAAGCGCCCAGCGGTGCGCCCACACACCACAAACTGGGCAGTGTTTGCAGTGATGATGCAATATGCATCGCCATATACCCAGCCCTACCCATTTGACGTGACTGACGTCATTAAGTCACGCCAACCACTTATTTTTATATCAGATATAAAAAGTAGACCAGCATGAGGTAAAGTGGCCTGCTCACCAAAACACACTGGAGGCAGCCATTTTGTGTGCTGCCCCTCACTGAGGCATGCCACTAGTCCCTACAGAATTCACTGACTACATTCTCATGATTAATGGTTCATTCCTGCGTTTGTCCACTTTATAAAAAAGGGCTAAATGGTGCAAGGTTGTACTAATTAAAATATACCATGACATGGCACTAAAGTACATTACACTTCAATCAGTAACACTATAACTATCCAAGTGCTCTTAGAGAGCAGCCACACTCATACTGGCAGAAGGAACTGCTGCGTTTTGTTCAATTCTTAGAAACCTTTAATGTTTCACACCTGACAGCATGCTCCCTTAGAGCACTTCCTAATCCTGTGGCCGCTCTCTCTAATTATCGGGACCTATAATACAACATAGTTTGGACCTTGGGTACTCTGGTTCATGTTGCATAATTTGAAGGAGCGTGGCTGAATATAAAACATGTTGCATGAAGGTGTTGGGGTAATGGTCCTTCGCGACTCCTTCGATGGTAGTAAGTTTAGGTTAATCACCCGGCTGCAGCTCAGTCTCTCCCACTCCTACATCCATTAATGATGGCAAACAGGTGCTTTTGGACATGCAGGCTTCATAACAGATCCGGTGCAATGCAGATAAAGCAGAGAACAGACTTTACTAGTGACAGCAACGGGCCACAGGTCTTTGTCCGATAAATTAGGTATAAAGATTTATTTTTTTACAGTCTCAAAAATAATTCTAGCACAAATCACATTGATTGCCTCTGGATTTCACAGTGCAGAACTCTGTTATCATCCTGTTCATATCAAGCTTAGCAGATGACTAAGTTCACTTAACTCAAGAGCTACCACTCACTTTTGTTTTAGTACTGTCCCTCTCCTCATGCATAGTGACTTTAAAATAACAGATTCATGTTTCCTTTAAGTCAGCTTATAGCATTACACCGGGTTGATGAATTACACAATTTTCCCATTTGTGTACTCCCATGATCTCGCACACTAACCGTCTCCTAACTCATGGCAAGTATTGGGTAGTTTTTGTCTCTCAATCTCCCAAATACTCCTCCTCTTAACATGCACTTGCGCTCTTGCATTCGACTCCCACTCAGATCAGTTTATTGTTCCACTGCGCTACCCTTATGCCATATACGGCACTTGCTCTGTCTTCAAGCTCCGTTTTATCTCTCGCTGTTTCTCCATCTTGATCTTGAGAACTTCACTTGTTCCTACCTCTCTTTGATAGGCCAGATCTCTCCACCTCAAACATTGAACACAATGCATCTGAAGTTAAGAACACTGTACTCTGTTCCCTTACGGACCTTTGAACTTGTCTTTCTTGTTCTGCTCACACCACCTATTCTGTTGCGGAACTTTCAATCCTGTCCCACATCAAACTCACAAACTCTTACATCACCAGGGGTCAATCAAAATCAAGAACAAAGATTCAGGGCTGGGGGAGCTTCTGCAATCACTAACTTGACCACACAGCTAGGTCGAGTGAGATGATGAATGGGGTGGTTTTGGATGGGTATCCCTCAGTGTCTCCAAAGGAAGATGTCCCTATTTTCTAAATTGCAGCTGGCCACATAGTAGCTGTGTGGAAATGGCAGAGCCTAATAAATTGTTCCATTCATCAACCATAGAATTGTGTGGTCATACCATCCCCTTTGCTTGGTGGGTCCAACATCCCTATGGTGTCCTTAAGCTTGCGGCCACCAGCAACCAGACTATAAGTGTACTTGCTGCCAGCGTCACCAGGGCTACATATAATTATAATGATGATAAGGGTTTATGCTGTTCTGTAGGGTGGAAGAAGCAAAAAGTATATATAATAAAGACATTTTCCCAAATGTTTATTTCAGCAAAGAGAAACAAAGTAATTATGGAATAGGATTGCATGTTATATATTTAAAACAGAGAGGTCTCTAAGGGTTTTGGCTAATGAAGATAGATGATTTTTCGTTTCCCTCTGACTAACACAGAAAGGCAACAGTGGGTAGGATATTCTTCAGTGACCTGAGAAAGTACATCCAGAAATAATATTTAATGTTCACGTTCTTCTTCCATCATCTGTGCCGTGACGGGTTTTTGTTTCCCAGAAAATATAATTCTATCTGTACGGCAAACTTCAAATGCCGACAGGAATGGTAGAAAAAGCCTAGCACTGACTTTCTCTAAAATAAGTCAAATTTGGATTACTTTGCTTGTAAAAGCATGCATCAACTGTATTGGACAATAAATGCTATTGTTTCCATTCTTTTAATCTTACATGTACAGTAAACAACTGCTAAACAAAAACCACTAAAATGAAGTCGCTATAAGGAAACGTAAGCTGGACTCCATTACTTTCTGCACCCTGTTTGTTGTTTTCTATGTAATTATGTACTATGTTGGATGTGTTCCTATCCACTCAGTATGTTTCATCTCTATCCCAACACTCTAATATCCAGCACGGATCACTACCTCCTACCTATAACTTATTATATATACAGCCTCCGACAGAGGTCTGTCCTCCTTCTTCAGCACACTACCTGTGCTTCTTATAAAGTGCTCTACATGAAAAAACATTAGAGTATAGCTCATATTATACTGTGTTATTACTTAATATCCAGAACTCATGAGCAATACAAAGCCTACAGAGGTAACATCAGAGAGAGATGTGGTTAGTATGTCCAGTGTCTCCTAATAGATGATTTAACCAGTTCACAGACTGAGGTTGTGCCGTCTTATTTGTACTCGCTCTATAGAATATAAGTGTTTATTTATAGGATTCAGGAGAACAGAACAAAACAGAAGAAAATAGTAACTGAGAACTGGGGAGAAGTGAACGGTCAGGTTCTAACTGACATCTTCTAGGTGTCAGGTGAGGCTCAGGTTTGGAGAATTCATACCTGTTTTATATCACTATGGGTTTCAGTGACACCTTATAATGATCATGAATATACTGGACAAAAAAACCTGAAACCAACTAGAGACAAAGAACAAACAACAATTAAATACAAGTAGAATACATTTTCATAAAATAACCCTCAGCATCCCCTGAGGAAGTCATATGCCGAAACGCGTTGGGTAACATATCATAGATATCTCCTGGATTAGGCTAAGTGTTGCGTTATACCGCAGTCCCCATAATTCTCAAAGGGGACTGTGATGTGGGGAAATTTATAAAGCTCTAAAAAACCTAGCTCTGAAGATGGCATTAGCCCTTCTACCCTATGGGGAAAGCATCACACTAGAGAGATCTTCAGATCCCTCTCCAGCAGGCTTCGTGCTCTCCCATCCATTAAATAATTACAAAGACTGCTTGAACTAAGGTCGTGAATGCGCATTAAAGACTCTGGACCGGATCTAGGAGTTAATGCTAAAGTAAAATCATGGCTGGGTCAGCCTCTTATCGGATGCGTTGTCCAGGGATGACTTTTTTAATAAATGGCTCTGGTATATTATTCCTTATCGTTGCAATAAGGGATGATAATTAACAGGGGAAAATGTGGCCATTAATAAATAGGTCCCTTAAGAATGGGACACTGCTGGGTTTAAGTGAAAGCACCCTCCAGTGCCTGGAACAATAAAGTTTATTTTAAAAAAAAATAATTACTTGCTTAATTCCCGTTCTCACAAGAGAAAGAGAAGCGATCTTGGGGGGGGCAGCCACTGTAGCACCATATCCCCTAACATTTCATATGACAGAATAGGGATACAAGGACAGATACCGCACCAGGTAATAATAGTTCCCCAACCTCCTAGGAGAGAGATCAAATTTATTCCAATATATTGGGTATATAATCTAATCTCCTGAAGGTGGTGCACCCACACTTATTAAATTTACAGAGAAAGGAGAGAATAAGTTGTGTGAATAGGGCACTCTTAGGACTAAATTCGTAGATATATAGCGTAATACAGTTAAAAAAAAACTTTATTGACAAATAAGCGAAATATTAAAATTGTGGAATGATATTGAAGACCTGTAATATATAACTGATAAAAACAAGCAGAAGATTATTTCTGCTGTAACCGCGCCTGCCAGTTTCTATCCCCGATAAGTTGTATAATTGATGTTATTCTCAATATAGGGTAATGGAGAATAAAATTGATAATTATAGTAGCAGATTCTGATATCAAACCCACTACTGTGAAACCATGCTCGCTA
Source organism: Mixophyes fleayi (assembly GCF_038048845.1). Taxonomy (NCBI): domain Eukaryota; kingdom Metazoa; phylum Chordata; class Amphibia; order Anura; family Limnodynastidae; genus Mixophyes; species Mixophyes fleayi. The sequence goes on from NC_134406.1 coordinate 249,753,589, forward strand.
TGTCACAGCACTATTAATATGTATGATATATATATTTCTTATATGGTCTCCTTACTAGAGACTATACTCATCTAATTGATAACGTGCCAAAACAGGTTATGTAACGGTTAGAGACTCATATAGGGAAAGTATGTTGTATAAGGTTCCCTAATAGAGACAATATGTTAAGTGATGTAAACGTAACAACGATTCCCCTTCTCATAAGGGAATAATCCTGTGAGTCTCTAATGACTGGGCTCTCAACAGCTAAATCTTGTATTTGCTCCATTAATGTAACAGACATGTTGCCTATTTCCATAATGTTTATTAAAAGACATTATGGACTAATTGAGGGTCATCATTGACGCATTCTCTAAGGGTTAATTACTATTATTACCCTTTGTTCTTTCCATACATGAATATATCTAATCATAAGAGTTACAAGTATATTACGTCACTGTGATATTTTCTCTTAGGGCTATATTTACTAAGCTGCGGGTTTGAAAAAGTGGGGATGTTGCCTATAGCAACCAATCAGATTCTAGCTGTCATTTTGTAGAATGCACTAAATAAATGATAGCTAGAATCTGATTGGTTGCTATAGGCAACATCCCCACTTTTTCAAACCCGCAGCTTAGTAAATCTAGCCCTTAGTGTGTATATATATAATTATAATCCTTTCTCTTTGGATGAGGACTATCTTTATGAACCTTAAGAACATCATATATCAGTTAATATAGTTCTTATAGGGATAGATCCATTGACTCCCATATCCAAGATCAAGAATCTGATAATAAAATGTATTATTTACCGTCATCTCTTATTCTAGCAATTTCAGACTGGCTAGAATACGCTGCCCTATAATACAGTTTAGATCCCCAAGGACGCGTTGCTATGGATGACGCAAAAGGGAGGGATCTCCCTCGATATAAAAGACCAATCAGTTCACTCAAACGGGTTGCCTTGACAAAGCTACTCTGAAGCGAAACGCGCGTTGGCTCTGTCAGCGCCGCCAGTTTCCCTTTGCTATGATTTAGAAACTCTGCTGCTTTATATGTCCATCAGGTTTAGATAGGTGCATTGACCAACAGATTATAGTCACCATTGTAGGTAGCATTTCGGAACCCTAGAGGATAATGTATCCGATTATATAAACCTTTAGTGATTTCAGCTGTTGAGAGCCCAGTCATTAGAGACTCACAGGATTATTCCCTTATGAGAAGGGGAATCGTTGTTACGTTTACATCACTTAACATATTGTCTCTATTAGGGAACCTTATACAACATACTTTCCCTATATGAGTCTCTAACCGTTACATAACCTGTTTTGGCACGTTATCAATTAGATGAGTATAGTCTCTAGTAAGGAGACCATATTAGAAAGATATATATCATACATATTAATTGTGCTGTGACATAGCGAGCATGGTTTCACAGTAGCGGGTTTGATATCAGAATCTGCTACTATAATTATCAATTTTATTCTCCATTACCCTATATTGAGAATAACTTCAATTATACAACTTATCGGGGATACAAACTGGCAGGCGCGGTTACAGCAGAAATAATCTTCTGCTTGTTTATATCAGTTATATATTACAGGTCTTCAATATCATTCCACAATTTTAATATTTCGCTTATTTGTCAATAAAGTTTTATTTTAACTGTATTACGCTATATATCTACGAATTTAGTCCTAAGAGTGCCCTATTCACACAACTTATTCTCTCCTTTCTCTGTAGAATAGGGATACAGTAATACTGTAATAGGTGTGATTTTACTTGCACTTGATCATTGGAGACAAAGTAACATAAAATACCAACAAACTCTACCCAGCTAGCGACACTGCAACACCGAACAAAGAGACCGGTTGAGTGTTACTATTATAACTCAGGGACCAGATACACAACACTATAGGGCAGAAAAAGTAAACTATAAAATCTATATTTTTAAACCCAAATGAGGAGCATTATGGAATCAGGTGCATTGGTATAGGGTGCGACAACGTTATGTCCTTTGATTTTCTTAGAAACACAGGAAATACGCACAAGCAAGTGAAAATTCACCTGTTGCACAGAAGTTTGTATTTGATGGAATACAGAAACAGAATATAAACAGCTAAAATGGAAATTAGCGTAACAAAGGCTATGTTTCAGTATAGGGCTAGAACATGCAGACATAGAACATTCTCTGACAAATACAATCACTGATGTTTGGACAGGGAAGAATAGTTTCCAGTGATACAGTATTGTATAGTCTGTACTGAAAAGAATTCCCCAAGTAACTAGTCATTTCTCAGTAGAGAGCAGTGTCACAGGAATGGAACGCTATGGCTGGATAATGGTTTCTTGCTGTAATATGAATTAAAAAAAAAAATACAAGAGGAGGGGTTTCTATAGTAAATAAGGATCGCAGTGAAACAGAGATGTTTATTATCAAAGCAAAGAGCGGCTCTGCCATAATTTTGCATCCAAGTGACATGGTGTCTGTTCAACCAGATGGCTGGAAACAAAACACTGTAAAATGTTGGGTCAGGTTTCTATCAAGACATACTCCCATTATAATTAATGTTCATATCATTAAGTAGATGCGTCATGCCACTGGCTTAGAGTAGAGAACAGCTCAATTCATTCTTAAGCATCATTTGTTTTTTGGGGAAAAATACATTTATGCTCTGTTTTTAATGAAATGAGTAACAAATTGACTATTTCACAATTATTTACCCATTCAGTAATGTGATCCAGAAGTAGGCTGCGATGTCTGCACGACACTACGTGTTTTCTCGTTCTTTATTATGTAGAGAGATCTATATTCATTAGCATTATATCATGTATTATTAATATTATAATTAACATTTATTTGCATAGTGCCAGCATACTCTTCCATGGTTAAGAGGATTTACAATCTATGGGAAAGTAGGATATGGATACATGAGGTTTAATGCCACAGATTGCATATGGGTCCAGCCACATTGCAATAGGAAAAAAGTAATTTGTGAGACCATATGGCCCCGTCACACTGCAATGTTGGTTTGGGGGTCAGGAGATTGTTTGACTGTAGAAAGAGAATACATTTCAGTTTTGTCTGAACTGTGTAGTTTTGTTTGTTCTGTGAGAAGAACACAGCCCCAAAAGGATGATTCACATGACTGTATGTAGGAAGGACTCAAGCACGGAGGACTCACAGAGCTGATCTGGGACTAAACAAATCCATTACCCAAAGACAGAGTTGTGCTGAACAGCAGATGATCAATGCAGCCGTTCAGGATGGAATATCCATTGGATAGAACTTAACCAACTTCTTTCGATCAGTCAGCTTAATGGCACACTGTTCAATGTTTTTCCTTACTAGAATCCCCAAATACATTCCCCTTTACTATTGCCCTGTGTTCTGAACCAAAGTATAATATAAATTGTTCCCTTTCTACTGTAATATTAGTCAACTGAAATAATTATTCTAAAGCAAGAAATACATCTGGCAACAGAATTTAGGCCAAGTCTTTCAACAACAGTTATACAAAGAACAAAAACATAATTCAAATTGAAAGTTTTTTAATGCCTAGAATGTGATTGCATGCACGCACTGCCCAGAAGACCAGGTTTGTGAGTCAAGTCTGCTTTACCAGGGGTACTCTGTTGGGTCTTCCGGTTAGCAAAATCTGACAGCACTGTATGGTGCCATGCATGATCCTTGTCTATGTTAGCGATATCTGCTCCCTGCACTGTTCCTTCAATTATCACGACTACAGCCTTGCCTGATGATTTTGCAACTATTGGTGCAGTTACCGCTAACTCGAGACAGTCACCAAGGAGAAAGCTACAAGCAGCCAGAGCATAAGCCAATAGGAGAGCTGGATCCTAAAGCATTGGTAGTAGGGTAAAAAAAACACAGCCAGGTAGATCACAGGAAAACTGTAGTGCTCACAACACTGAAATATAACAACAATGGCAGGGACAATATCTAACAAATAACTATAGTTCTAATATCAATGTTAAGACTGGATACAAAGTAACAAGTCTGAACACAGCAGCTAATAACCAGTAGATTATAGGAAAAAGTTCAGGAGTTGGTAAAAATTCACTAAATCACTCTTTATAGATCTATATTTTTTATAAATGTCATCAAGCCATAAGCCTCATTGAGATGGTATGTCAGACCAAACAGAGAGGTCCAGGAGTTAAACCTCAAGCAACCAAACTACACTGTGGGGTAGATTTGTCAAACCATCTAAAATGGAAAAGTGAAGGCGTTGCCCATATCAGCCAATCAGATTCTAGCTATCATTTTCTAGAATATACTAGACAAGTTAACCCGTGAATGATACTCATGCATTCTAGTCAAATCAAGCTACTTAAGGTGTTAAAAAGGTTCTTGTCATCTTCATCGCCACACACACACACGCTGCTAGGCTTTTATATATTAGATAATGCTAAGAATTTAGTAGGTCAGTGTAGTATATAACTCCGCCCAGCAGGTGGCGCTGCAGCTTGAGCACTCTGTCACCCGGTAGTTTTTTCCACACACACACACACACACTAACACAGCATGTGTGTTCATGAGGTAAAATTACCTCACGAAAATGAGTTTGAGCCCTCAACTCGTAAATTTAGCCTTTACTACCCCTCCCACAGGGGGGAAAGGGGATGATGGAAGTTAACTGACTTCACTATTATATTTTTTTTGTCAAATAATGTCAGTATACCAAATTTCAGGTCAATTGGATGAGACCTTTCTGAGAAAATAGTTTTTTCCACACACACACACACACACACACACTCTGCTAGGCTTTTATATATTAGATTAGATAATGCTAAGAATTTAGTAGGTCAGTGTAGTATATAACTCCGCCCAGCAGGTGGCGCTGCAGCTTGAACACTGTCACCCGGTAGTTTTTTCCACACACACACACACACACACTAACACACGCCGCTAGGCTTTTATATATTAGATAAATGACAGCTAGAATCTGATTGGTTGCTATGGGCAGTACCTCCACAATTCCTTTTTAGAAGGTTTCATAAAATCGATCCCCTGTGTGATACTACAAACTACACTGTGTGTAAAGCACTGAATAGGAACAAAGGACTCTGTGACCGCTCACCCCAGACTCTTCCTCTCGTGGCACCTCACTCACTGGTACATATGCTTTATTACACAACCCCAGCTCAGTAATATAACTACAGATGTAAGTAACCGGTTGTCTGCCTCTTATTATTCCAGTCATATTAATCTCTTCAAATTACACAGACATGTGTCCTGTACACGCTGCCAGCATGGACGCGAGTTGCAGAGTGAAGCCGTCCACTGATGCATTGATTAGCAGACTACATCTACACTGGATATTGCCTCCACTCTGTGCAATCTAAGGAACCGTTTAGATAAAAGGATAAGAATGCTGTATGTCAATGAGAATGCAAAGTGTTTGACAGAAAGGAACTGATTACATTGACTAAAGTGAGGATAATAGCAAGGCAATCCTCAATGCATAAATTATTATTCCACATCAAAGCTGTACAACACATTTTGTAGCTTTGTCCAATTCATAAAAGGCTTTCCCCAGATATCTATGTTTAAGGTTATTAGCCTTATGGATGACATTAACTGAACAACTTGTGTAATCCAAGGAGAACCAGCTAGGTATTATTGTGCAGTGCTGAGAAAGACAAAAAATTCTTGTAACACACATGAACCCTATGACGTGTTTCCATAGTACCAATTGTTAATCAGGAACTGGAAACCGGATGCGGGCAGTGCCAAATTACCAATGCCAGGGAACCCGTATATTCATTGGAGAGGCTGTTTAAATCATGAAGTAAAACTCTTACACGGTTACTTCAGTAAATGCAGTCCTGCTTACTGTGGTCTGTAAACATTTCCCTAGCAGTACATATAATTAATATTTGCTATATGGGCTGTATATGAATTAATCGTGACTAAAATTTACATTGAAAACCTTCAAAAAATAATATACAATATAGACATTAAGTTTAAACCAGCACAACCCTGTTCACCTTGCTGGAAGTTTGCACAAATGTTTAGTCTAATCTAAAATTGGAAAATTTATTGCAGATTTTGCAAACTTTATAATTGGTTTGAGAACAACTCTGAAACCACTGTGAACATCTCTGTTGCTGATTAAAGCCAGTGCAAACTTCCATAAAAATTATCCAAAAATAAAATATAAATTAATAATGAAAACTTTGTAACTAGTGTAAGTATAGATAAAATAAAAAATATTCTTTTATATCAAATATTCAAAAATCTATTGGTAGATAGTTTCATAGCAGAACCATAGGGGAAGAAATTGTATGTTGTATTCATTACTTTTTAATTCTGAGTGTGGTTTAATTTTTAACACTTACAAGTCAAATTTACCATAAATATATATGAACAAGATATACAGAAGAGGCAAACTGGATAGGCAGTATATGAAACTGCTGGTTGCTACATCCGTGCATAGAAAAGACAAGACAATTTAATTTAAATTAGCACTTTTTCTAATAATTTATGTAGCCGGCCATCATTAAAAAAAATACTAATTATTTAAAAGGAATAAAAATAATTACCAACATTTTAAAATAAATTCTGGGGTCACTTTGATGTATGTAATCAGGTCATACGCTTTCATTCTCAGCAGGACTCATTATGCTATAAACCCTATCATGATATGTTTATCATTAATGTGATTTATGTGCATTTTAACTACTCATATAATTTATAGAATAATTTACAGAGTAGACTCTAGGAATTGCTTACAATATACAGAATAAGGTGAATTTTGCTGTAAAGTTGGTTAATCTTAAAATATAGGGACATTTTCAGGGACAAAGCAATTGAAGCACATTTACATGCCATCAGCTAAAAGTTTTTATGAAATGTTTGTTCATAAAACTACAAGTGGATGAAAATCAAGTTAATTTAATTGTTTGAAAAATTACTAATAATTTAAAACACTTCAGGCAAGCATCCAGCTCTGTAAATACACTAGTTACATACGCATGATAAATGTCTAAAATCCGTGCGAGAAAATAATTTTATTATTTGAATACACATTTAGGTACATTTAATGCACTCGTCTTTTTTCCACTCATTAAAAGCCATGGTTAAGTAGGATAAACATGGCTATTCACAGTACAATGTATGATTACAAGACAAAAAAAAAGTATTGTTTAAAATAGCCTGTTCTAAAAGTATATAAAACAAACACATCAGTTTAAGAAAATGCATTCGCTTTCTAAGGGATATTTAAATAAGATTTCTCCAGTTCACTGCCTGTGACAATACCAGACTAGGAATTCCTCAGAATTGCCTTGTTCAGAAATGTTCTTGACAAAACCGGTAAAAGGTTTGCGAGCCGCCTCAGATTTTTTTTAAAATAAAACGAAATTAACAATTCAAACAGCACTGCTGTTTTAAACATTTAATCTGACAGTTAACATATGGCCGGGCTGAGCGAAACAGTCTGCCAAACAGAGTATTAGAGAGGCGGTTTTGGCAAAACTGACACACACACACACACACACACACACACACTCACACAACTTTGTACACAGCTACGGGATATGTTGGCGCTATATAAATGAGTTAATAAAATCTGTTACACTTTTGTTGACACAACCGAGCGATCTAGGACATAATACATTGTGGGGGACATTTATGAAAACGGGTATACAGGAAAACCTGCGATGAGCCTTGTACAATGTCGATTTCCCAGGAATATAACATTGTCCACTCTGGTCAAAGTATTTTTTTTTAATTGCCTAAAATTTCAATCTCATTCGCAGAACAATATGTTATGATAACGCAATTAAATACATTATTCAATGTATCTGTAAAATATATAAAACCATTACCCTGAATCTGGTTGATGCCCCCCTCCCCCCCCTCCCAGGGGCAGGCTAGGCTGGGGGGCAGTGGGGCATCTCCACCTCAGGCCAGTCCCATAGTGGGCTATCTTGTGCTGGGTCATCTGCATTTTTTCCCCTTTAAAATAGACTGCTAATGCTGGGTACACACTACACAGTTTTCATCCAATAATCGGCTAAATCAGCCGACATACGACCGCTTGTTCAAAAGTCGGGTCAGTGTGTGCAGTGACACGATGGTCGAAAGTCTGCCCTAATGGACGATTGTCGCCTCATTTGGTTGGTCGTACCGTTAAATATTTTCGTTCCAATCTCGTTTCCATTGTGTAGTGTGAACAAACTTCCGACCGATTCACAACAGTGAGTATGAAATTACAGTCATTGCTCACAACAACATGGCTGTAAAAAGTCGCTAAACGGACATCCGCTCTTCCCTTTATCGTCCTAAATAAGGCTAGTGTGTATGCAGTCAATGGACCGAGCGATCGTATGTAAAATCGCTCGACATAAATAGGTTGGTTGAAATTTCTGTAGTGTGTACCCAGCTTAAGTCGAGTCTTGCCCCCGGGATAAACTTTGTCAGCCCTCCCCTGCCCCCTCCCTTCACCTGTCATTACATCTCCTTTGTAAAGTTGTTTGGTCTCTGCATCATTCAAGGTAAGTTGTAACAAATAATACTTTTGTGCATTAAGAGGTTCTCTTCATTGTCTAAAGCGGCGGTTCCCAAACTGTGCGCCGTGGCTCCCAGGGGTGCCGCGGCGCTGTCACTGAGGTGCCGCGGGCCAGACATAAAAAACAAACAAAAACACAGAAACTTACCAATCCGCCGGGACCCAGCAGCCTCCTCTCTCCTGCAGCTGTCACTGAATATCGACGTCAGTAACAAGCTGCAGGAGAGAGGAGGCTGCTGGGTCCCGGCGCCGACGGATTGGTAAGTTTCTGTGTTTTTTTTATTTTTATGGCTGGCGCGGGGCAGAGTGAGAGGGATCGTGGCAGAGGAGGGGGACAGAGGATGGTGACAGCAGGACAGTGGAGGGGGACAGAGGAGGAGAGCAGAGGATGGTGACAGGGGGACAGAGGTTGGTGACAGAGGATGGTGACAGCGGGACAGAGGAGGGGGACAGAGGATGGTGACAGGGGGACAGAGGAAGAGAGCAGAGGATGGTGACAGTGGGACAGAGGAGGGGGACAGAGGATGGTGACAGCGGGACAGAGGAGGAGAGCAGAGGATGGTGACAGCGGGACAGAGGAGGAGAGCAGATGATGGTGACAGCGGGGCAAAGGAGAGCAGAGGATGGTAACAGCGGGACAGAGGAGGGGGACAGAGATTGGTGACAGCGGGACAGAGGAGGGGGACAGAGGATGGTGACAGGGGGACAGAGGAGGAGAGCAGAGGATGGTGACAGTGGGACAGAGAAGGGGGACAGAGGATTGTGACAGCGGGACAGAGGAGGAGAGCAGAGGATGGTGACAGCGGGACAGAGGAGGAGAGCAGAGGATGGTGACAGCGGGACAGAGGAGAGCAGAGGATGGTGACAGCGGGACAGAGGTTGGTGACAGAGGATGGTGACAGTGGGACAGAGGAGGGGGACAGAGGATGATGACAGCGGGACAGAGGAGGGGGACAGAGGATGATGACAGCATGACAGAGGAGGAGAGCAGAGGATGGTGACAGGGGGACAGAAGTTGGTGACAGAGGATGGTGACAGCGGGACAAAGGAGGGGGACAGAGGATGGTGACAGGGGGACAGAGGATGGTGACAGGGGGACAGAGGAAGAGAGCAGAGGATGGTGACAGTGGGACAGAGGAGGGGGACAGAGGATGGTGACAGCGGGACAGAGGAGGAGAGCAGAGGATGGTAACAGCGGGACAGAGGAGGAGAGCAGATGATGGTGACAGCGGGGCAGAGGAGAGCAGAGGATGGTGACAGCGGGACAGAGGAGGGGGACAGAGGTTAGTGACAGCGGGACAGAGGAGGGGGACAGAGGATGGTGACAGGGGGACAGAGGAGGAGAGCAGAGGATGGTGACAGTGGGACAGAGGAGGAGAGCAGAGGATGGTGACAGCGGGACAGAGGAGGGGGACAGAGGATGGTGACAGCGGGACAGAGGAGGAGAGCAGAGGATGGTGACAGCGGGACAGAGGAGGAGAGCAGAGGATGGTGACAGCGGGACAGAGGTTGGTGACAGAGGATGGTGACAGTGGGACAGAGGAGGGGGACAGATGATGATGACAGCATGACAGAGGAGGAGAGCAGAGGATGGTGACAGCGGGACAGAGGAGGAGAGCAGAGGATGGTGACAGCGGGACAGAGGAGGAGAGCAGAGGATGGTGACAGCGGGACAGAGGAGGAGAGCAGAGGATGGTGACAGCGGGACAGAGGAGGAGAGCAGAGGATGGTGACAGCGGGACAGAGGATGGTGACAGCGGGACAGAGGATGGTGACAGTGTGACAGAGGAGGGGGACAGAGGATGGGGACAGCGGGACAGAGGAGGGGGACAGAGGATGGTGACAGAGGAGGAGAGCAGAGGATGGTGACAGCGGGACAGAGGAGGAGAGCAGAGGATGGTGACAGTGGGACAGAGGAGGGGGACAGAGGATGGTGACAGCGGGACAGAGGAGGAGAGCAGAGGATGGTGACAGCGGGACAGAGGAGGAGAGCAGATGATGGTGACAGCGGGGCAGAGGATGGTGACAGTGGGACAGAGGATGGTGACAGCGGGACAGAGGAGGGGGACAGAGGATGGTGACAGGGGGACAGAGGAGAGCAGAGGATGGTGACAGTGGGACAGAGTAGGAGAGCAGAGGATGGGGACAGCGGGACAGAGGAGAGCAGAGGATGGTGACAGCGGGACAGAGGTTGGTGACAGAGGATGGTGACAGCGGGACAGAGGATGGTGACAGCGGGACAGAGGATAGTGACAGCGGGACAGAGGAGGAGAGCAGAGGATGGTGACAGCGGGACAGAGGAGAAGAGCAGAGGATGGTGACAGCGGGACAGAGGAGAGCAGAGGATGGTGACAGCGGGACAGAGGAGGGGGACAGAGGAGGGGGACAGAGGATGGTGACAGCGGGACAGAGGAGGAGAGCAGAGGATGATGACAGCGGGACAGAGGAGGAGAGCAGAGGATGGTGACAGTGGGACAGAGGAGAGCAGAGGATGGTGACAGTGGGACAGAGGAGAGGGACAGAGGATGGTGACAGGGGGACAGAGGAGGAGAGCAGAGGATGGTGACAGTGGGACAGAGGAGGGGGACAGGGGATTGTGACAGCGGGACAGAGGAGGAGAGCAGAGGATGGTGACAGCGGGACAGAGGAGGAGAGCAGAGGATGGTGACAGCGGGACAGAGGAGAGCAGAGGATGGTGACAGCGGTACAGAGGTTGGTGACAGAGGTTAGTGACAGCGGGACAGAGGAGGGGGACAGAGGATGGTGACAGCATGACAGAGGAGGAGAGCAGAGGATGGTGACAGCGGGACAGAGGATGGTGACAGCGGGACAGAGGAGGGGGACAGAGGATGGGGACAGCGGGACAGAGGAGGAGAGCAGAGGATGGTGACAGTGGGACAGAGGAGGAGAGCAGAGGATGGTGACAGTGGGACAGAGGATGGGGACAGAGGAGGAGAGCAGAGGATGGTGACAGTGGGACAGAGGAGGAGAGCAGAGGATGGTGACAGTGGGACAGAGGAGGAGAGCAGAGGATGGTGACAGCGGGACAGAGGAGGAGAGCAGAGGATGGTGACAGCGGGACAGAGGAGGAGAGCAGAGGATGGTGACAGCGGGACAGAGGAGAGCAGAGGATGGTGACAGCGGGACAGAGGTTGGTGACAGAGGATGGTGACAGTGGGACAGAGGATGGTGACAGGGGGACAGAGGATGGTGACAGCGGGACAGAGGATGGTGACAGCGGGACAGAGGAGGAGAGCAGAGGATGGTGACAGCGGGACAGAGGAGGAGAGCAGAGGATGGTGACAGCGGGACAGAGGTTGGTGACAGAGGATGGTGACAGCGGGACAGAGGAGGAGAGCAGAGGATGGTGACAGCGGGACAGAGGAGGAGAGCAGAGGATGGTGACAGCGGGACAGAGGAGGAGAGCAGAGGATGGTGACAGCGGGACAGAGGATGGTGACAGCGGGACAGAGGAGGGGGACAGAGGATGGGGACAGCGGGACAGAGGAGGGGAACAGAGGATGGTGACAGCGGGACAGAGGAGGAGAACAGAGGATGATGACAGCGGGACAGAGGAGGAGAGCAGAGGATGGTGACAGTGGGACAGAGGAGGGGGACAGAGGATGGTGACAGCGGGACAGAGGAGGGGGACAGCGGGACAGAGGAGGGGGACAGAGGATGGGGACAGCGGGACAGAGGAGGGGGACAGAGGATGGTGACAGCGGGACAGAGGATGGTGACAGCGGGACAGAGGAGGAGAGCAGAGGATGGTAACAGCGGGACAGAGGAGGAGAGCAGAGGATGGTGACAGTGGGACAGAGGAGGGGGACAGAGGATGGTGACAGCGGGACAGAGGAGGGGGACAGCATACAGAGGAGGGGGACAGAGGATGGTGACAGCGGGACAGAGGATGGTGACAGCGGGACAGAGGAGGGGGACAGAGAGGCAGAGGAAGGGGACAGAGAGCAGAGGATGGGGACAGAGAGCAGAGGATGGGGACAGAGAGCAGAGGATGGGGACAGAGGGGCAGAGGAGGGGCACAGCGGGGCAGAGGAGGGGCACAGCGGGGCAGAGGAGGGGGACACAGTGTGAGAGGGGCAGTGGAGGGGGACACAGCGTGAGAGGGCAGAGGAGGGGACAGCGTGTGATAGGGCAGAGGAGGGGGACATTGTGAGAGAGGGCAGAGGAGGGGAGACAGCGTGACAGAGCAGAGGAGGGGGGACAGCGTGGCAGAGGGGGCAGTGTGAGAGAGGGCAGTGTGTCTGGATGCAGAGGGGGCAGTGTGTCTGGATGCAGAGGGGGCAGAGTGCCTGAGGGCAGAGTGTCTGGATGCAGAGGGGGAATTTTTGCATACAACTAAATAAGTATTTCTGTCCTGACCTAAATACTTATTACAATTTTTTGACCCAACTACTTCTAAAACAGGACTGCTCAATAATTATTTTGGAGGGGTGCCTTGAAAAAATTTGGAGACTCTAAGGGTGCCGCAAACTGCAAAAGTTTGGAAACCACTGGTCTAAAGCCTTCATAAAGACCTGTTGTTTATACAAGGATTTATATTGGGTAACACAAATTAGGGATGCACCAAATGCAGGATTTGATTTGGGATTCAGCCAAATCCTAAAAGCTTTAAAGCCAGATCTGGGTTCAGTAAAATCCTTATGACTCAGGCAACTGAAACCAAATCCTGATTTCCTTGTGATGTTAGTGTGCAGGATACAGTTAGTGCCGTTAGGAGATGATATTACAGATAACATTATATCATATGAAGGCCTATCATTTCATTTTAATTTGCAATTATGGATTTTTTTTTTCATTTTTTTAAAACCACAACTTAACAAGGATGTCGCTAAAATCAAGGAGAGACCAAGAATGGCTACATAAGCACGCCTCTCTTAAACATAAAGTATATCAAGAAAGGAGAAGGGGGGCATACAAATACATAAAAAAAAGTATTACATGATTCACAAGATAAGAATATTTCCAGAATAAACTACATTCCAAAGACAACAGTATCTAAAACTGCCAAGGTAAAAAGCTCAAGCGTAGTGTTAAAAACAACTCTGAAGTAGTAGATGCCAGAAATAACCTTTCAGAAGTTGTAGCAGAAAAAAGGATTAATAATTATTGCCTTGTTCAGTATGTAGCTAGCAAAACATAAAAGACTGGGTTCAAACCTGTTTACCCAGCACTGACTCCAGCACACAAGGGGGAAAAGCACTGACTCCAGCACACAAGGGGGAAAAGCACTGACTCCAACACACAAAGGGGGGGGGGGGGGGGAGCACTGACTCCAGCACACAAGGGGGGAAAAAGCACTGACTCCAGCACACAAGGGGGGGAAAAAGCACTGACTCCAGCACACAAGGGGGGGAAAAAGCACTGACTCCAGCACACAAGGGGGGAAAAAAGCACTGGCTCCAGCACACAAGGGGGAAAAAAGCACTGACTCCAGCACACAAGGGGGAAAAGCACTGACTCCAGCACACAAGGGGGAAAAGCACTGACTCCAGCACACAAGGGGGAAAAGCACTGACTTCAGCACACAAGGGGGGGGAGCACTGACTCCAGCACACAAGGGGGGAAAAAGCACTGACTCCAGCACACAAGGGGGGGAAAAAGCACTGACTCCAGCACACAAGGGGGGGAAAAAGCACTGACTCCAGCACACAAGGGGGGAAAAAAGCACTGGCTCCAGCACACAAGGGGGGAAAAAAGCACTGGCTCCAGCACACAAGGGGGAAAAAAGCACTGACTCCAGCACACAAGGGGGAAAAGCACTGACTCCAGCACACAAGGGGGAAAAGCACTGACTCCAACACACAAAGGGGGGGGGGGGGGGAGCACTGACTCCAGCACACAAGGGGGGAAAAAGCACTGACTCCAGCACACAAGGGGGGGAAAAAGCACTGACTCCAGCACACAAGGGGGGGAAAAAGCACTGACTCCAGCACACAAGGGGGGAAAAAAGCACTGGCTCCAGCACACAAGGGGGGAAAAAAGCACTGGCTCCAGCACACAAA